>NC_072771.1:25639742-25919742 GCF_022539595.1 Amphiprion ocellaris | reverse complement strand
GTAACGAATAAAACTCCTTTAACTTAACATCTGTAAACAAAACAAAAACGTATCAACAAAGTTTTCTGTTAGAGTTTGTGTTCTTCTAAGTTTAACTCAAGATTTTAAATACTTTCATTTACTGCAAATGAATATCTACTCCAAATGTCTCACTAATAATCATTATCAGCCTTAAAAACCCACAAGACACCCCTCTACACTCGACGACACTTAGTACAGTCTGGTTCCCCCTTCTATAAATCTGCTTGGAATCTTCCACTTCCTGTTTGTCAAAGTGGCCTTCTACCTGGACAGGTTTTGTTGGAGCTCATGCAACAAACATTTTGGGTAACTGCACTTTAATATGGATGGATGACACTGAATTAGAGTCTGTTTTAATGAGACTGAGTTCAGATGTGTAGCTCTGTCATTAAATAGTAAATTATTTCTCAGAATTCACAGAGAAAAGTCTGAAATGTTTGCTAGGTTAGCGTCCCACATGTTCTTTGGCTGAGCTAAAGCTAACTCTCTCCAACTTCTGGATCTCTTGAGTTGCTTGTTGTTAAATTATCTTGCTAGAGGTGCTGAAGCTCAGAAAGTCTGAGATGTTTGTTCAAAATCAGCTCATTCTCAAGTCTGATCTGAACTGTCCTCTTTTGTTTTAACTTTCCCTAAACTTAGAAGTTAATGACAGAGCAGCACATCCAGACACAGTCTCATTTATGTAGAGATTAAACTTCAGCGTCATTCATTGATGTTAAAGTGCAGTTCTTCAAATATTTGTTGCACATGCTCCCGACCAAACCAGTCCAGGTGGAAGACGATGTGAAGAGAAAGCTCCAGAGGATGAATATCACACATTTTTGTTGGAAATAAATGTCCTTTAATTAGACATTGTCATGCAAAAGTTGGATTTCCCTTTGTTGAGTGTTTTGTTGATGTTGGTTTCTAAATGTTTTCTGACACTCGGCCCCAAAGATTAAAACCTTCTACGCCTCACAAGCTGCAACAATTCACACATTATCAACTATCTTTCTGACTAAACTAAGATAAAAAGTGAAAAACTGCCTGATTCCTGCATCATGAATGTAAACCTTTTTGGTTTTTATGACAGTAAACTGAATATATTTGGGCTTGACATTTTATAAACCAAAACAAGAAATGAATTACTGGAGAAAACAATCAACAGATTAATGGACAAAGAAAATGTGTTTTCCAACATATTTGGCTGAATTACTCCAACATTACAAGATACATACAATTTTAATTCAATTTTATTTATATAATGCCAATTACAGGTCAAATTGTCTCAAGATGCTTTATTTTTATATTTTTTTGTCATATTTAAAATATGACAAAATAAGAAATTTAAACCTCTTGACTAATCCAATTATTTAGTTTTTAAGAGACTAATTGACAATTCAAATTTTCTCCACTAAAACTAATAAACATGAGGTCAAATAGAAGGAACAGTTTTAAATACTGCAGTCCCACGACGACAAGAATAAAGTTTCTCAACAAAAACTAAATCTGCTGGTGGATTCCATGAAAGTCCTAATAAAGGATAATAAAGTGTGATACTAAAGGTTTGTGGTGCTAAAAATCTCCAAGTAAAGATATCAAGTTGAACATGTGGATGGAGGTTGATAAAAGTTGACCAACTCCACGCATTATCTGGATGGTGGTTAAAGACCTGCTCTTCTAGTGGTCTTCCTTCCAGTGGCTGTAAAAAGTCAGTCCATCCTGGCTGACTTCAACACCGCTTCATGACAAGTTGTTCTGCCTGGGACCTGGTGGAAACTCCAGAAACTGGGGAAAACCCACGGAGACTCGAAGAACTCGTGGCGACTCGAAGAACTCGTGAGGCGGGGGAAGGTGTGGTGGGTGGTGGAGGGAGGTGGGGGAGTAGAGGGGTGAGGCCGCCACCCACCTCCCCGCCCACTCTCCGCCCTGACCCCACCCAGACTCCGCCTCAGCTCCGCCCATGTGGTCACTTGAGGAACTACGATGCCAAAGGGACGACGAAATTATTTCTTTTCATCTGATCTGTAGCTCAGTGAGTTAAGGATTTGCCTATGGAGCTGCAGGTCGCTGGTTCAAGACCAGACACTTCTTAAATTTTCTCAAAATCCTGACAAAGAAGAACAAAGAAAAGGGCCGGTGGCGGGTCTTGAACCTGCGACCTTCCACTTGGTAGTCCTCTTCTTATCCCCCTGAGCTACTCGCTCAGATACTAATTCTTCTTTTTTTTGCGCATTTATCATCTATTTTTTGTTGTTTTCGAGTTTTTTTTAACTCGAGTCTCAACTCGACCGTTTTTCTCAGGAGGTTGGACTTCAGCCTTTGTGCTGGAGGGTGGAACCCTCAATTCCAAGACTTTTCAAAGCCTCCAGACCTCCCGAGTCCTCAGGACCTGAGCTTTCACACAGTCTGAGGGCTGAAATTTTCTAAGTCCCACAGTAGTTCTCTGTTAGATTGAACTTTCAGACAGTCTGAGGACTGAAGTTTTAGAAGTTTCTCAGTACTTCTCTGTTAGTTTGAACCTTTCGACAGTGAGGACTGAAAACCTAAAAGTTCTTGAGCAGTTCTCTGTTACTTTGAACCTTCAGACAGTCTGAGGACTGAAGTTTTAGAAGTTTCTCAGTACTTCTCTGTTAGTTTGAACCTTCAGACAGTCTGAGGACTGAAATCTTAAAAGTTTCTCAGTACTTCTCTGTTAGTTTGAACTTTATGGTTAACAGAGGCCTTAAACCTTGTGACCATGAGTCTTGATTTCACATTTAGACCATCCATCTGAGTTCTTCTCAGACCTTCACCTGTGGGTTTTTTAGAAATCCTCAACAAACTTTGATTATTTTCACTGAACAGTAAAGTTTGTGGAGATCAGAAGGTAACATTAGTTTGATCGATGCCTTCAACCTCTAGTAGACTTTATCTGGAAATCAGTTTTCTGAAATGAGTTCTTAGTAAATCTATCCACAATCAAACCAAGAACATAGAAAGAGGAAATGTTTAAAGAAACAACTTGATGTTTTCATTTAAGACTAGAAAACACTTTAAGGTCTTTATCTGTTTTTGCTCTTTTGATCATTTTATTGTTTCTTCTGTTTAATTTGATCTTCTAAAGTTTAACTGGTGCCCTTTCAAAGGTTTTATCTTTAGTTTGATTCTTCTTAAATATTTAGTTTTGCTCTTTTCTCACCTTTTATTCTGTTCTAATATCTGATCTGATTTCGAAATGTTTTGTCTTTTTAATGTTTAATTGTTGCTTTTTCAAATGTTTTATTGGCTTGTTTGAAAAATTTCCTTTTCTTTCCCAATGTTTAATTTTTCGATTAAATCTTTACGGTTTTTCTTTTTAAATGTTTTACCACCTTTTAATGTTTAATTTTCTTTTTTAATGCTTCATTGTATTTTCTGTTTAATTCCTTTTTAAAGTTTTATTGTCTTTAAGATTTAATTTTCTAATTAAACATTTAGTTTTTTAATTAAATGTTTTGACTTTTAAAGGTTTAATAATCTAATGAAATGTTTTGTATTTTTCTAAATGTGTAATATTTTTGTTTAATTGTATTTTTTAAATGTTTAATTATCTAAAATATTTCACCTTTAATGTTTAATATTTTTGTTTAAAAATTTTAGTTTAATTTCATAATTACATGCTTTGTATCTTCCATTAAATTATCTAATTAAATATTTGGCTAATATAATTTAATTGTATTTAATATTTAATTTTCTTTTTAAAAGTTTTATTATATTGAATGTTTTTTTTCCTTTGATTTAATTGCTTTTTTTTTTTTACTGTAGTTTATTTCTTTAATCTTTTTTTTCTGTCAAGATTTTAACCCCAACCTTAAAAATGAAACAAACCCTTAAATCACAATGAAAATACTTCTATTGTCACAATCACGAGTTAGTCAGTTATTCAGTTTATCAAGCTTTATTTGTTTAGCACCTTTCACACAGATTACAAAACTAAACAAGCAAAGAGAAAAAACTATGCTAAAACTATGAGTAAAACTCAAAAACAAACAAAAAAACAACATGGTAATAAAATATGTTGTGTCCAGGGGATGGAGGGAGTTTATTAAAGTCTTCTTGGGGCTCACATGGTAAATCATTTAAAATATAAATTTGATATTCAGTCTAAGGAAACTGCAAAGCAACAGAAGAACCAACAATATCTCCTGTTTTCTCCTTTAATGAGTCGATTCTTGTGCTTTCAGACCAAAGCACTACAGACTCTTCACAACCTGCTCAAACTCTTGGTACAGGACCTCACCACACGGGTCAAGAAGGTTTCCTTCTCCTCATTTCTACTCTGAAGCTCACCTTCTCCTGCTCAAACTGCTGACAAATGTTTCTGCTGCTCTAAAGTCTGGTCTCCAGAACTTCCTAAAAACTCTCAAAGTCTCTTCTGCTGCAGGTTGCTTTGTAGAACTGTTCCAGAAAACCTCACTAAACCACATGGAGGGGCCTCAAGATAGTCGTCCAAATGAAACCATACAAAAACCAAACTAGCACAACCCAAACGCTAAAGTCTCCTGCAGCCTACCAGAGAACCTCTGAGAACAGAGAATCAGGACAGGAACTCTTACCTTCTGGACAACCAACGCTGGTTCACAAACAAGAATACAGAATGTGTCTGACCAAAAACCTCTAAAGACTCACTACAGCCAAGATGAAGACACAACTCAGCTGTGCCAAATCCACTAATCACTGCACACATTAGCACCATGTGCTAACTGTGGCTAAAGAACCACATTTACCAAGACAACTATCCAGTACAAAGCCCTAAAACACACCAAGAAACACATTAAAGACGATTTTACTGCTGGAAGCTGCAAGCCAACGCCTAAAGAACAAACTGAAGCAACAGAGCCAAACCCGGTTCTGTGGTGAAGGAAGCAGAGGAAATGTTTGGCTGCAGCTAAATAAAGCAGGAAGACACTGAGCTGCTCAGGTGTTCCTGATAACACCTAGCAGCCACCTGGACAGCCAATAGGAACACAGCTTACTGGAAGTCCAGAGGGCGGGGTTAGTGAAGGAAATTTAATTTAAAGTTGAAGCAGAAAATTAACAAAGAAGGTTGAAAACCACCTTCTGATACCTGAAATCTCTGAGTTTTCACACAAAGAACACCTGAACATGTCAAACTGGTTCCATAGTAGAACCATCATTGTAAAAACGTCATAGTGTGGTGTGTTGCTCAAAAAACATTAGGACCCGGCTGTCAGGGGACAAACATGTAAGAAACATGAGAACAGAGAGAACCCAACCAGTAGGTCACAGTTTATCATCCCCCAGTCATCTCCTGAAGTCCATATGGTGAGAGACATCAGTATCTGGTTGTTAATTTACCAGAGGATGCTTATAATCATGCTGATGTGGTCTGTACTCTACAGTATTTTAGTGACTCAATAAATGCCTAAGTTGTTTTTTTAAAATGCTTTTTAGTTTTTAATAAACATTTAACAGCATATATGTAATCAATAAATGGCCTTTGCCTATCTTAAGAAAAACTCACTCAGAACTCTGATATGTTAACAGTACTAAATAAATCAATAAATACATGCATACACACAAAAATAAGTTAATACATTAACTGTGTTAAGATTTAGATTTTTAAAAAAGTTGTTTATGTTTATGCAGAATCCAGTATTGCTCACTGGTTGGTCATTACATTTTGTTAGTTTGATTTCACTGTTTAAAATGATGCCACCTCTTTTCAGACAGAACCTGTGATAATCAAACAATACAAAATTTTTAGTTCCATGTTAATAAAGCACTTAAAGCTTTAAGTATGGCTAAATGCTTTTTTCAAAATTAAATATATCACTCCTTAGGTGGTAGTGGCCCCAAGTTCAGTAAAGTTGGAAAGATATTCACAGATTGGGACTTCCAGCATCAATAACTCATTAGATATAGGTTGTCAAAACATAAACGGTGCCTCTTTCCCATTGTTGCAAGGCAGACAATGTGCTACAAGCCCAGTTTTATCAAAAGTAGCCGTCTTTCAAGCTACAGGAATAACATTGGTGTCTATGGAGTGAACAGGGTCCGTCTGCAATTTGCAAAACCGCTGCAACAGTAAAGAGAGACAAATATTCAATAACTTCACTCTTATACATTGTAGTGTCACTAAAATCACTGCAGCCTTCAACTGGCTCCTGTTGACAAAGTGTTTTAACAGAAATGTAAATGCTGTAATTTGATTCTTTTAATAAACCATGTAACTTGAATGGATGCGATGCTGGTGTGACCACAGTGAACACGTCTGATGTTGCTCACAGTTGTCCAAGTGGTCCAGTGTGTGTTTGCTCAGACTCATGAAAAATTAGAGGGCTGGGACACCTACCCATCAGCCTCAGCTATACTGAAAATGTACTTAAATACAGTCACACAGAGCTAATACTCTGGATTAATTATATCTGGGGCTGTTGAATCATAGTAGATTTAAGGTGAAAACATCTAAATCTAAGCCTGATGTCTTCTCCATCTTTAAACTTTTATTTAATAGTTTCATGCACTTTAATTGTTAACTGTGATGCAGGGATCCAGGATGGAGGCACTGCTGTTGCCAGGCAACCCCTAAACAAACACCAGAGGACTCTTTGCAGACCATAGACAAGCTGACCATGTGTACATTGGCTCATATACAATAGCTGCTGTGTTCCTCTACAAATAAAACTCTTATATAGAGACATATAGCAGCTGTTGACTGTCATGAGCTCAAACACACTTTCTGCTGTTTTAGAGAAGAAGATTCGCCGCCTGTGTCTCAATGATTTTCCCTGTGGACATGGCAGCTGGGTGAGTTACTTTAGCTGTGAACTGGCTACAGCATTTTCTAGATTATCTTTAATAAATAACAATGTCTAGGAGGTGGCTCAAAGCCCTCTCATCACTGCATACTGTGGCTGGTTTTTGCATATAATATTAAAAGAAGGTTAAAAGTAGACAATTCTGAAAGAAAATTGACATTTTTTTCTGTTGATTAGTGAGCGCTGTACATGTCAAATAAATTAATGAATAAATTAAATGAGTGATTCTGTTCCCAGAGAAAGACAAAGGACAGTGCAGCGGGAGCAGATTCAGAGTCGACAGATTCCCTCCTCGATCTGCTGAGCTGCCATCATTCTCCGTGGCGTTACGATGATTCATGGAGCCCCCAAGCCTCGGCCCTGAGAAAGCTGGCTGTGCTTTCACCTCAACACCTGCACACGAACTTCATTTACAGTTACTTTACTACACTTCGAATTGTGGACAAGGGAGTGAGTATACAAATTTTTAATACTTCTTCCAAATACTGCACTTTTAACTATGATTATCGCAGGATTTGACAGAAGTTGATAAAGCCTAAACAAGAGAGACCATGTGAGGACAGTGAATGTGTCAAGTGATTGTAGTATAACGACACCAGAGGAATCATAGGTGTCTCGGTGGCCTCACTCACAAGTTTCTTTCTTGCATCTCAGTTTTTATGGGTTGGCCTGCTCTAGACAGATTTACAAATGTGCCATAGTCCTTTCATTTCTTACGACAGATTTAATTTTACTCCACAGATCCACAGAGTCAGCGAGTTGTATCTGTATATGTCTGACTTGTGCTTTTCAATAACTTTTTCACAGAGTGGCTTTGAGTGTTCTTTAGTCTTCATGGTGTAGTTACATCCAGGAGTACTGGTTTACCAGAGACTGGACTGTGCAGATACAGGAGTCTTCATACTACAATCATTTGAGACATTTTCAATGCACTCACATGATCTCATTTCCAATAAGTGTTTGACTTCTAGTGCCAACTAGTTGGCAGAAAATGGGTTGAGTAAAAAGGAACCTTTGACGGACAAAAATCTGTATGAATATCAAGTCAAGGAGGCCAGAAATATTAAACAAAAACCCTAATTTGCAGCTCAGATAATGAAAGGTCAGAAGGGTGAAATGTCAAAATCCTTGCTGAGACCATTGATCTAATATGTGTCTCTTTGTTTAAAGATTGTCAGCTAATAACTTGAATCACTCCCATGCTGTGCTTCCACGTAGTGTGACACCATAAGTTGTATTTAATAGGAAATATAGGTTCAGCCACTCTGTCTCTACGTCTCTTTTTATTTAAACCTACATAGAAACTGGCTTGTTCCTAAAAACGTGCTGCTACTTGATGTTTTGTCCGTGTTGCGTTCAGGTGTCAGCCATTGACAACGGCCTGCTGAAATTCTCAAAGCTGGAGGAACTGGTGCTGAGTGCCAACAAAATCTCTGAAATCCCTGCAGAGAACCTTCCCAGCAGTCTGAAAGTGAGTCACAGTCCTGCAGCTTATCAGATAACATTGTGTTGCAGTAGTGGCCGCAGCATTAATGTTATAAACAGTGGCTTGCATCATAAAGGGCAGAAAAATATCACTTTTCCTGCTCTTCTCCCACACGTTGCGACACTGCTGATTAACATAAGTGGTAACGTAATGATGACTAACTGATTGCAAATATGTTCCTTTCAAAGATTCTGGAGCTACGCGCAAACCGGTTGTCCTCTTTAAACAGTCTCACCGGCCGTCTGCCTCCTTGCCTGCAGTACCTCGGCCTCAGCCACAACAGTCTGGCCTCCCATGAAGATGTTTCTCATCTCACAGGAAGACACTGGTTAGTTCTCACATTCAACAAGCCCGTCTGGTTTTGAAGCGACAAACCAAAACCAGGTCAAGAGAAAAGTACAATTGCGTACTTTAAAACTTGATTGTCAGATAATGTTGTAAGACAATCACACCACCCCAGGATGTTTTCACTGTAGTTTCTCTCTGATCTTTGACCCCTTGTGGTTTTACACTTGTGCTAATTTGATGGCAGCGTGTCAGTAAGTTACGATGACGGAGGCAACATTGGCGTGTGTGATGACAAAGTAGCGTTCAAAGAGCTTTTGATCTCGCTGCTTTCAGTGTCAACAAGGGGATACACGAAATGACATGCAATTTTGAAGCATGATAGGCTTGTATTAAACCACGTCATGAGGAATATAACGCACCCTCCACATACAGCTGTATGTGTGATGTCCTGTGTGGCTCTGGAAAATAACATACCGAACCACACATACACAATTTATAACAATTTATTAATCCATAAAATGTATAAAAAACATTTGAATGGACAGTTAAACAACTTTAATAAGGGGAAGTATTTTTATTAGAAATTTGGCAGGAGGATGGGCTGCTTAGTGCGTTATGCTTGGACTAAACACACAGTTTATTTGTGTCACTAGGTCTGTGTTAGTTCTATTTTCACATTATACCATTATGCCATTCTGAATTGTAACTTTTGTAATAATCACTTTTATTCTAAATATGAGCAATTTTTGGAAGATACCAGCATTTTTGGAATCTATGTCTTCAACCAGCACGATTTTCACGTTAATTGCACAGACTTTTATACATTGTTTTCTTACCTGTCTTGAATGTGGTGTGAGCTAGTGGATGCCTTGAATTGATGAATAAATGATAAATAGAATATCTATCTATCTATCTATCTATCTATCTATCTATCTATCTATCTATCTATCTATCTATCTATCTATCTATCTATCTATCTATCTATCATCTATCTATCATCTATCTATCATCTATCTATCTATCTATCTATCTATCTATCTATCTATCTATCTATCTATCTATCTATCTATCTATCTATCTATCTATCATCTATCTGTCTGTCTGTCTGTCTGTCTGTCTGTCTGTCTGTCTGTCTGTCTGTCTGTCTGTCTGTCTGTCTGTCTATCTATCTATCTATCTATCTATCTATCTATCTATCTATCTATCTATCTATCTATCATCTATCTGTCTGTCTGTCTGTCTGTCTGTCTGTCTGTCTGTCTGTCTGTCTGTCTGTCTGTCTATCTATCTATCTATCTATCTATCTATCTATCTATCTATCTATCTATCTATCTATCTATCTATCTAAGTAAGGCTACTATTTGTATGTCTCTGACTTCAGGCCACAGCTGGTGTGTCTGGACCTCAGTGACTGTGACTTCCAGGACCAGAAGACCTTACTGGAAGCTTTGAGCTCCCTCCCTTGCCTCAAGACACTGGTGCTGGAGGGAAACCCGTTCACCCTGGCACCCTCTTATCCGGGCTTCACTGTGGACCGTCTCCCAGCACTCTCCTGTCTGGATGCCTCATGGATCTCCCCTGAGGAAAGACACAGTTTTAGAGGCTTGGCCGAGATGAGTGGTGAGATGTGCTGTCAAGTAGAATATCTGCGTGGGCTCATGTTTTTAATTTCCCAAGTGAGGGTGGACGTAATTTAACTCATGTTATGAGTGTGCTGACAGTTTCTGATATTGGGATGGTTTTATTTTGCACAGAGCTGATTACAGACACGGCATCAGCCACAGTAAATGTGGGAAGAATGAGAGGAATCCTAGACCCGCTGATGAGTGTGGAGGAGAACGCTCCTGACTTCCCTGTTGTCTCTTTCAGCTATTTTATCACATACGAGTTCCTTAGTCACGAAACACCTGGCGAGCTGGTGACGTATCCTTCCAACACTTTTCACTGTTTTTAAACAACTGTATGTTTAACGTGATCCAGAATGCCACATTTGAAAACTGAATTCAAAGCAAATGTGTGTCAAGTTTTTGTTTTGTTTTTAACATTGCTTCTGACATGTTGGGACTTTATTTTGTAAATAACAGTAATAATAATGAACACATTTCTAACATTTTCATTCAAAAGTAGTTTCTTTCACATGTAAAAAAACAAACAAACAACAAACATATTTCTTAAAACAGTACGCACATGCTCATACATTCATTTTTAAAGTCATCCGTTGCTATAATAGCTCTTCTGGTCTGTACTGGTTGCACAGACATTCCTTCCTAAAATAACACTTTTGGAATGAAATTCTTTCTTCCTTCCTTGGCACACAATCCTTCTGCACTTCCTCAACAAGGAAAGCAAAGAAACAAGAGTGGGAAATTTTGTCAAATAAAAAAATTCTGTAATCTTTGGAAAATATGCACCTGATCTAACTCCAGTGCCTGAGGCCTGATATTAGTTTCAGCTGAACTTAGGAGGTTAATTGGGGTTGTTTTAGTTGTTGTTGTTTTTTACACAGAGTGAAAGCTGTGAGTTGTGTTGCCTTCACTTCCTGTAGTGACATGTAAGGAAACGACTTCACTGCAGCCAGTATGGTGAAGAATTCAAAATTACAACAAACCAATAGCTCTTTCTGTGTATATATGGGCATGTGCATATGTTTTTTTTTAATCCTCAAAGGTAAATATGTAACTCAGATACTGATGCCACAAGATCAAGCCAAATATAGCTGTAGGAAAAGGGATTCAATTTAATAGAGAAAACCGACATAAACATATGAAGTCTCTTACACTATTTGTTCAGTGCGCACATTTGCTTTGAATGTCTTGTTATGCAATGTTTTCTTAAAGCAAACATTAAAACACTGCACAGAAACCAGAGCATTTTCACGATCTTTAATTCACTAGCTTTTCATGTTCCTGTTCACAGAACCTTGGCAGTGAAGCTAAATTTGACACGGCATCCACAGCACATGTGACAGAAGATGGCTCGTGTGATACTGATCTACTATCAAGCAAGAAATGTGAAAGAGAGACGTCCAAACCAGACACTGAAGTCTGTGTGGTTAATACTGAGGGAGCCTGCTCTGATGCTATACGTGGTAATAACTCATGTAGCGCCTCAGTGGACCTGCACTTCAAGCACAAATACTGATCGAGCTGAAGCAGTTGTTGATATAGACAGATAAAAACCAGCAGGTTCTCACTGCATTACATTCAGCAGAAGGGTGTAAAGGAGTCAGTAAGATGTTTGGATTTTTACAACTTATATCCTGTACCCATGGGATAAACTTTTTTCTTATCAGTTGTGTGGAATTTACACAAATGTCTTCAGAGAAACGTACAGTCAGAACAGTCAGATGGAGAATTGAACACACCCTGAAACTGGATGACTATGCTGATGGCTTATCAGGCACTATCATGTGTCAAACGCAGCAATTATTTGTCCACAGTGTGTGTGTGTGTGTGTGTGTGTGTGTGTGTCTGCTACAGTGTCTAGTCACAGTACATCAAAGCTGACGTGGTCGGAGTGCATGGACTTCAGTGATGCACAAACGTACGTTGTTAGTTCTCTGGGAGACTTGAAGAAATTCCTCAATCAAGGCCTTTATCTCAGGCTAGAGGAGGAAAAGGTACAACAACAAAAAAATAAGGTCTTAGGTGGGAGATACACGTTTGGATGTAAAATGTGGTTGGACTCATATTGTGGCATTTGACATTTCAGGTCCTGTCGTGGCCTGCAGTCTCTGAAGACGCCCCGGTGACAAAAAACAGTCAAACTGTGAAAGAGAAGAAAGGCGGGAAAGGGAAAGAAGTGAGTCTGACTTGAAATGACCATCAAATCACAAACTGTGGGTAGATCAATGAGCTGACATTCAGGAAAAAGCTTCTTGTTACAGAAACCATGACTACTGAAAATGCATGTGGGTTACCACAGCAACTGATGTGGTATTCGAACTGATTACTTGTGATTTAAAGAAATTCAATAAAACTCATGTGCCTTTGAGACTCATCATGAAGAGCAAAACCTTCTAGGTGATCTTACTGTCCCAAAGAAACTGAATGTATGTATCTGTAGTATGCAAAAAAATCAAGTTAAAAAGGGATTGTACAGAACAATGGAAGTAGGGGGCCACAAAACAGGTAGGATATTGTAAATTTCTTTTGGTCAAATGTGGCGCAGTCACACTTTTTTCATCTTTATATCAAAGAGGTAGTTTTAAAATGTGTCATGGTTGCTAAAGGTGCGCTTTACAGCAGACAACACTGTATGTCTTCATGCAGTGGTGATGCACACTATGAGCTCTATTAAAATATTAGGATTTAAACGATATAATTCAGCGTCACTGCTGCATCCTGTAGTCTTCTTGTATCAATTCCTAGATTCTTCTAAGAACATCTATGTAGTAATTTAATAAATGTTCTTAGGGGCACCTATAGTTGTGTGCAGACTATATATATACAATTATGCTCTTAAGTTTACATACCCTGGCAGAATTTATGATTTCTTGGTCGTTTTTCAGAGAATATAAATGATAAAACCAAAAATTTTCTTTCACTCCTGGTTAGTGGTTGGGTGAATCCATTTATTTTCAAAGAAACTGTTTGTTTTCTTTTTTAAAACCATAATGACAGAAACTACCCAAATGACCCTGATCAAAAGTTTACATACCCCAGTTCTTAATACCGTGTATTCCCCCCTTTAACATCAATGACAGCTTGAAGTCTTTTGTGGTAGTTGTAGATGAGGGTCTTTATTTTGTCAGATAAAGATAAAGATAAAGATAAAGATAAAGTTCTTTATTTCTCCCCACTCCAGGGGAAATTTACATTGTTACAGCAGTTTTATTTACAATATATACAAGGGTGGCAAAATTTTTAACAGAAAAAATAAAAATAAAAATAAAGTTTAAAAGTGCAAAGATGTGCAGTGCAAGAATGTCTGTGCAAATTTTATGGTTTGGGGTGGTAATGATATAGTCCAGTTTATGTTAACATCAGCCAGTGATGCTGATGTTGTAAAGTCTTATAGCAGATGGGATGAAGGACCTGTGATAGCGCTCTTTCTTGCAGGGTGGATGTCTCAGTCTGCTGCTGAAGGAGCTGCTTAAAGACCCCACAGTGTCATGCAGTGGGTGAGAGGGATTGTCCATGATGGATGTGAGCTTTGACAACATCCTCCTCTCACCCACCTCCTCTATGGAGTCCAGGGAACAGTCCAGGACAGAACCAGCCCTCCTGACCAGTCTGTTTAGTCTCTTTCTGTCCCTTTCAGTGCTCCCTGCTCCCCAGCAGACCACTGCATAGAAGATAGCAGACGCTACCACAGAGTCGTAGAATGTCCTGAGCAGAGTCCTGCACACTCCAAAGGACCTCAGTCTCCTCAGCAGGTGGAGACGACTTTGGCCCTTCTTGTACAGATGGTAAAGCTGCCCATTCTTCTTGGCAAAAAGCCTCCAGTTCCTGTAAATTCCTGGGCTGTCTTGCATGATCTGCACATTTGAGATCTCCCCAGAGTGGCTCAATGATATTGAGGTCAGGAGACTGAGATGGTCACTCCAGAACCTTTACTTTATTCTGTTGTAGCCACTGACAGGTAGACTTGGCCTTGTGCTTTGGATCGTTGTCATGTTGGAACGTCCAAGTATGTCCCATGCGCAGCTTCCAGGCTGATGAGTGCAAGTTTTCCTCCAGTATTTTCTGATAACATGCTGCATTCATCTTGTTTCCTGTGCCTCTGTAGCTCACACATCCCCAAAACATCAGCGATCCACCTCTGTGTTTCACAGTAGGGATTGTGTACTTCTCATTATAGGCCTTGTTTACTCCTCTCCAAATGTAACGTTTATGGTTGTGGCCAAAAAGTTCAATTTTGGTCTCATCACTTCAAATGGCTTTGTTCCAGAAGTTTTGAGGCTTGTCTCTGTGCTGTTTGGTGTATTTCTGTGTTTATGCTTTTTGGCATTTGCATAGTAATGCCTTTCTTCTGGCAACTCAACTATGGAGCCCATTTTTCTTCAAATGTCTCCAAATTGTGCATCTTGAAACAGCCACACCACTTTTTTTCAGAGACTCCTGTATTTCAGCTGAAGTTATTTGTGGGTTTTTCTTTGCATCCTGAACAATCTTCCTGGCAGTTGTGGCTGAAATTTTTGTTGTTCTACCTGACCATGGTTTGGTTTCAACCGAATCCCCCATTTTCCACTTCTCAGTTAGAGTTTGAACACTGCTGATTGGCATTCTCAATTCCTTGGATATCTTTTTATATCACTTTCCTGTTTTATACAGTTCAACTACCATTTTCCACAAATCTTTTGATAATTCTTTTGCTTTCCCCATGACTCAGAATTGTCGGTGCAGCACTGGATGAAGTTTTCTCTTATCATTCATATTCTCTGAAAAACGGCCAAAAAAATCACAAATTCTGCCAGGGTATGTAAACTTATGAGCAAACTGTAATAGCTAACTATGTTTTCCTCCAGCACCCACAACCAATCACATGGATGTGTATGTTTTTGTTTGCTTTTAATCTCCTGTAGTCTCCTGGCAAATCTGGTTCCACTAAAGACAAACCTAAAGACAAAAAGAAGAAATCTGTCCCAGAGCTGGTCCAAGACGCCCCCATCAGAACAATCCTTGGCTCTGCACACGTCCCTCTGCAAAGCCTGGTCAAAGGAGGTCAAAAGGTCAATGTCATCTGTGACCTCGGTGTCCTGCACTCAGAGTCTAAGGTTGAAGCTCCGCAAACACCTCAAAAGGTGAGGTGAGGTTACACAACTAAACCACTGCAGATATTATGACCATTATTGGTCCATTTGCCTCAGACTGGTGCTGATGCTTCACTGAAAGCAGGTTCAATGAATGGAGAAGAAACTTGCAACATGTGGGACAGACAACAGGATTATAAACTGTGAAGGAGTTATTTCATGTGTTTTTTTCACACACATCTTTAGGATCTGGGAAAGAAAATCAAAGAGGACAAGAAGAAGGGAGAGAAGGAGTCAAAACAGAGAGAAGGCAGCGATGCAAGACAGAAGAATACAGCATCCGTAAAAGGTTATTTAGATAATTTTAAAATAGATTTGGCTTAAATAAAAACTAAATGATGAAAAATGATGAAAGCACCACATCTAGAAGAAGAATCAGGGCTGCTTTGGACAGATCAATACTGTGGTGTTATTCTAACATTAGCCTCATCATTATTACCACATATGATTTCTATCCTGGAGGGGATACTGATGCAGATGACTAAACATGAAGGGCTCCATTTGAAATTTCAATTTAAGTTATGCTGTTTTGATTTGTTAGACTCTCTCTTTTCAGTCTTACTTTCCTAAATCCTGCTACTGATTTTGCTCTCTGCAGGCAAAGGAAAAGGCAAGAAGAAACCCGAGCTGGACGTCCACACAGACGACTCAGTGTCCGTGGAGGTGAGCGTGGAGCTGGAGAGATGGAAGTCTGCATCTGAAGCTCACCAGCTCGTACTACCTCACTGACCCTCTGAAAGCACACAGCACCGTTCTGTGTTTTCTCATGACTGCTGACGGTGAATGTACCATTGAACTGAACTGCACATTAAATCTACTACAACATGACAGTTTCAGCAATTTCCTCCTGAAATGTAGACCGTTGAATGTTCTGAAAAATGTGTTCTCCTGCTTTACGGTACCCAAAACCTAAATATGAGTAATAAACTACTAGTTTCTCCAGATAGAGGCTATTATGTAAACTTCCTTTCTAAATTGTAAAACAGTTCAACTGCTGGTTTTAGGAACTTCTGTGTAAAATATTAACAAGCCACCTGTATGTAGTTTGTTGTGATTATTCTATGCAACAGTGCCAACAAAGATGGCTGTGCTGTTATGCACAAGGAACACGCTATTTTAATTCATAAATTTTATTTATTTTTATACAGATATTCCAAACATGTTTAAAGAAATGTCTAAGTGTTTCATTGTTTCAAACAGATATGATCTTTTAACTGATACGAAACTTTTTGGAAAGGCCATTTTACTGGAACTGAAAGTTTACAGTAAGAAGTGCTTCAAATTGAACTGCTTCTCTCTTACCAGTCTTCCAGAAGTCCTTTCAGAAAGGCCATAAAAAAGTTCCTATTAAAGCCAAACAGCACTGGGTTTCACAACTCCTCTCCAGAAAAGAGTGAGCAAATCCGTCCCCGTCACAAAATTACACACATACTATCAAACCTTTAGTATTTCCAAGCATACAAAAATAAACTATATCGCTCACCAATTTTTGCGCAAAACTGACATTTGTTTTTCAATCAAGTAATTTACAGTTTCAAATAAACACCTTTTATGATACTATATTTCCTCTGTAACCCCTCCGACAAGCTGTGCAAACAATGTAAGAGTATTGATAAATTAAAAGATCTGAAGAAGACCATCGTTTCTCCCAGAATAATACATCCACCTACAGCACCCTCTCACTCACACAATCCCAGGATATCAAACAGTTTTTCCTAGAAAGTCATTTACAAGTACAAATGAAAAAAACTGTTAACTCCTGTATTTTTCTGGATGTCTGAATTTTTGGAAAGAGATTCTGAGGAGATTGTTCCCCTGTAAGAGCGCTTAAGGGCTGGCGTGAACAACAAATATGCTTGGCAAAAACAAGCACACAAAATGCACACACACACACGAAACTATGATCCCAAAAGCATAGCAGGACCTAACATGATGTGCAAATGTAGGGATTGTGCGAACGAGGGTAAAAAAAGGCTTTAAAAGGTCTGATCATCGTTACAGGAATCGGTCCAGTGGCCAAAGACCTCACAGATGTCGCAGTATGGCCGTTCTTCACCCTTATTGCCGTGGTAGGTGGTGTGTGGAGGGGAGTCAGGCATCTGCATTTGTGTGGGACAGTCCTCGGTGTCGTGGAGATCGAAGCAATCGCAGATGTCACAGAACAGTCTTGGGGGAGGTTTCTTCTTCGTGGGTTGCTTGTCATGGCTGTGGAAAAAAAATAAAACAACTCCGTGTCATAGTTGGCATTATTCTGAAATTTTGAAAAAGGATGGAGCGGCATTTTTCCTACAATTAGTATAGCTATTCTTGTTAACAGATTGCTGATAAAATAAATTAAACGTGCTGTCTGTAGTCACTTTGCGATCTCAAGTAATGTCCCGCCCACAGCAACACCTGATTGGTCACATGTCACAAGTAACAGCAAACAGACAATGAATCAATGCCCAGCGGAGCTGTGGTTGGAAGGTGAGGTGGCAGATGTTGCTGAAGTTTTAATAAATACCTCAATGTTGCACAAGCAAGACCCGGAAAACGCCCAAATAATTTAGTGTGAGTGCAGCTTGAGCTCATTTTGATGATGGTGCCAAGCTAAAACTATCACCGGGTATCTGCTGTGCCTTTTAGCATATGGATGACAATATCATTTTTCTAATATCTTTCTAAAGTGAGAATAACTTTAACAATCTACTATGACAGACACGTCTCTCTAGCAGAGGCACAACCTGGAAAAATTGAGTAAGAAGCACAGGATGATAAATGATGAAATTAGGTACTTTTACATTGGCTAAGGCTGTGCTAACAGCTAGTGGCTAAGTTAGGATGCAGCTATAGTTTAATCCCTAAACATTATCTGGAAAGCGATACCAAACAATGCTTTAAGATTTGAACCTTAGCAGGCATTTAAATTTACAGAACATATAAAGATTAACAAAACATAGTAGCAGGTGCAACTGCAGAAGACAAACTGCACTGTACTAATAAAGTAACCTAGGTATGAACGTCAAGTTCCCTGCAATCACATGCTGTTAACAGACAACATTTAGTGCATATCGGTTATCAATCCAGTATCCAGTATCAATCTTGAGTACCGATAATCGAACAGCCTTGAAACAAACAACAACAAAAAAACCAAAACACAAATATTGGTCAATCTCTGTTTTAGTGGTCTCAGAAAGTCTGCTGAAAGTGGAACTGACCTATCATAGTTATCCAGCTCACTGGGATTATTCCCATTGAGAGCAGCAGCTGCCATTTTCTCCAATTTGTCCTTAAGTTCCTCGTTCTTCCTCTGGAGGTCAACAATGACTGAATTCAGGAAATCAATCTGCAAAGGAGAAACAACAGTAGCATCAATCTCGCTCCTGGCGAATAATCAGCTATTGTCCATCATCAAATTTCCTTACTACTAATAGTTATTTAACAATAATAAAGTCTATTTATTGTATTATGTGCCACTGCTTTGCCTCCCTTTCACAAAGGTCAGTTGTGGCTACGCCTCATTATAAGTCCATAACATGACCCCAATCTTGATTAAGGTAATGAACTGCCACTGTGAGTTGTCAGCCCAAGAAAAATCAAAGCTTGGAATGAGTCATTGAAATACCCACATTTAATGGGTGTCTCACTGAGTAAAAGTAATCCTTAACATATCTTATGTCTACTAAGAAGAAATTTTCCCTGGGAATTTTAGTAGAGACCTCAATCAATGATTAATCAAGCCTGATTCATCTTTGGGAGACAGTTTGCATGTAGTTTTCACACCAACTGTAAAGTGATTCAACTGGATGAAACATAAGAGCCACAGTGACAAACATGCACAAGTGAGGCTGATGAAAAACAGTAACAAACCGCTGCCTGATGGTGGTGTAGCATTGCCAACATCAGAAACAGGGCAGAAGAGAGGAGTTGGAATTTAAGAAGGAGAAGGAGGAGAAAAAAAAATGAAATTCAAATTAGGACTCACCTACTGGCAGACAACACACTCAAGTCATCACAGACACAGAAACTACAGTATAACATTTTAGAGTCAACACAGGAGGGAGGTGAAAGTTGTGACACTGAAAAGATAAGATAAGCCTTTAATAAGAAATGACGCTATTATCCCACTACTGTGGCTAAAACACTCACAGAGCCGGGGCGATAAAGCTGTGATAGTGATTCATGGGTTGTATCAATCATCCCTGTAACAGCTGGGAAGATGTCAGAAGCTGCACGTCTTTTTAATGAAATTTCAAATAGTTTTGGCTCATTTCACCTCCGTAAAACATTATACTGTAACAGCTACAAGTCAACATTCAGAGTCTCCTGCTATGAGCAGAAATAGTCTTTATTGTCATTTAGTAGTGTTTTTATAGCGAGTACTAAGTAAGCAGCACAGTCATTCACAAACAACATTCAGTAAGACTGTTTCCATACGACTGCCCAAAACTATGACGACATGTAAATGCAATGAGGACAGGTTATTGTCAGACCAGAAAATTCTATGGGCAGGGTAGGAAAGCATCATTACGCTGAATGTATAGATGGAAAAAACAAGGGAAAAAAACTCAAACTATCCACACATGACTGGGATGCAACGGTACACACCTGACTCTCTGCAGTCTCCTTATCCTCCCTCAACTGGTCCAAAACCGCATCACCTGCAAAACAGAAGTAAAGTAGATCACCTGTTTTTCACTTCACAAAGAAATGATCTGTGGTCCTGAGTTAAGTCCAGCATTACCTGAGGACTTGTTGATGGTGTCAGGCCCTGCAGCCTGGTCCTTCTCCAGTCTCTGAATACGATCCTGTAGATTAGCTTTGTCCTGCTCCAAGGCCTGAATTGTACCCTGCAGTGTCTTAACTGAGGCACTTTCCCCACGCAGTACAGTCAGCTATCAAAAAAAACCCCACACTATTAAAATACTAGAAAATGTCTACAGACTTGTTTTTACAGATTATTACTAACTTTTAAAACATAATGTTTACAGCAACAAGTGGAACTCCCCACTGAATGACAAATTATAAGAGAAAAGCATCACTACATCTGTACCAGCGACAGAAGTTTCCGACTCCCAACCTTCATCGCTGCAATTGCACATTAGGCAAATTCTAAGGTCATTTATAAGTACACTCAAAGTCCAAGTATGCAGTGAAATTTTTTCTTGCTAGAGAAGTGACATCAAGTTAGCCTCTTCTGTGCAAAGCCACGTGCAGTAGATCAGCGTCTACTGTGTATTCGTTGTAGCGTAGTGGCCCCACTGACATACGGGTCTGCACACAAATGCAGGTAAAGAGGTATAGTAAGCTGTTTAATACTGACCAGCTAGACTACATATGCATTGCACATCTGTATTTCAATTGTTACTAGTCAAAAACAACAATTCAGATATAAAATGTCGTTTTTCCGAGGACAAATGACTACACTGCCCTTTGTACATATCTTAAATTAAGTCTGAACTACTCAGAATTATGTTGCAAATGTTTTGAAATGGAAATATGACCAGTCAACAGGATGGTGTGGATATCTCAAACTGTAATCCTGTCTAGTCAACACGTAACAACACATATCTTCAATTAAAGTTATGACTAGGCAAAGTGACGCTGCAGATATCTGTAATTTAGTGAGAAATTACGGTAAGGGGGAGGAGGCAGCTTGCTTTTCAAGGCATTTCCAATCTCACAATCTTAAGCGCCGCAGCAGTGTGATGAGGATTGTTCTGCACAACAATTCAGACTAGTCACAATCAGGTTTGAGATATCTGACTACTATTTTGACTAGTTAAAACTGAATGGCATCCGTCTGTGTCAGAATGACACCATACAAGTGTAAATAACAATTCTATCTAGTCAGAGTGTAGTTATGTCAAGTCAAAATGGCATTGCTAATATTTGTAAAGTAAAATGAAGCTAAAAGTTAAATATAAGATTAATCAAGCTCCAACATGTGTGTCCTGTTAAAAGCTTTGAACATGAGCCTTCTTGTGTCTTTAAAGTTTAGAATCTGCTACAAGAGCTAAAGAAAGTGAAGAAAGCGGTGAGATGACCCAAAAGAACATTAAATCCATAAGTTTGGTCTCTATCAATTCTTCACTTGCTTGAAAGCCTTTTGTGCACGGTAAACTTGCCAGTTTTGTCAATGATCTTTGGGCTCAATACTAGCAGAGTAACATCGTGCCTTAGTTTCTTACCTCACTCTTCAGGTTTTCCACCTGCTGGTCCTTTTCTGAGATTAAGGCACTGTTTTTATGGATGGACTGTTGGAGGGCAGCCTTCTCCTTGTCCAACTGCTCCTTCAAGGTGCTCTCACTATCAAACACACAGGATCAACTAAGTATCACTGGTGCAGTATAAAGTCACTTCAGGAAGAGAAAAACCCTAACCTTATTTTACCAATACTGACACTGTACAAATCTGACTAGACAAATGAACCAGGAAAAGCTGCCTAAATGGTAAGATTGCAAATCCTATTGTATTTACTGATAAAATTAAGGGATACATGGCACAATGGCGGAAAACAAAAAAAAAAAAAGAAAATGTGTCAGGCAAGTTGGATGAGGAGTCAATCATGTGCCTAAATCTGTGTGGTCAAAATATTTGTACTGTGACATGACGTAATATTAAAAGGCGCAAAGTACCTGAAGGCATTGTTTGGCAGGCTTTGAAAGAAAAGAACAGCATGACATTGACTTTACCACAAATGCTCTGCATATTTGCATGTGTCAAGCAGATGAAATGTGTGCTTGTACTGATACAGGCTTAAAAAACATTACTCATATTGTTGGTGAACATGTACATTTCTGACAAAATGTCTGAATCACATAACGATGGTGGATTTTCTTACCTTTTCTTTATCTCTTCCAGTTGCTTTTTGAGTTTTGAGTGCTCACCCTTCAGCTAGAAACACAACAATTAAAATTCAATCACTGTCACCACAACAACAGCACACAAAATGTTCATGTAGGTTTATAAAAGATTGTTTTGAAATTAAAGAACTGCACCTTCACAAGATCACCCTGGTCTCTGTGATTGTTATCAAGCTCCTGAGTCAGCTTGTTGTTCTCATCTTGCAGCATCTGCAGGGACTGTGACTTTACAGAAACTGCTTCTTTAAGGTCCTCACTGAATAGACAGAAATGTTAAAATCATTTTAGAAATTCTGACAGCTAATGTAGAGCACATGTTGGCTTGTCAACTCCTTTATCTCTGTGTATTTACAGTAAGTTACTAATTGTATCAGACTATTGGAACTTAAATCTGACAGAAAAACCAAAGTTGAGGATGTACTTACATTTCCTGGCACAGACTCTTGGTCCTCTCAGTTTCTGTGCAAAGTTGCTTTTTGGATACATTCAGATCTTCTTGATATGTGGAATTCTCTTTCTTCAGAGATTCCAACTAAAACAAAAATAACATGCATTTAGAACTACAGGACAAAGACATCAAAGAATTCACTTTTTTTCTTTTCCTCTTACAATACTACTTGATGAGGAAAGCCACTTCACTACTGAAAGGCTTCTTTATTGGTATTTCCTCTCTTACCTGCCTCTCTGTTTCCTGCTTGGCACTCTGGAGCTCTTCTAACAAAGACTGAACTTCGCTCTTCTCCTGCATCAAAGCGGCTTTCTCTTTTGTCAGCTGTTCAAGAGCCTCAGCAGTCTTGCCAGAGGCCTCTGAAGCCTAAACGGTGCATGATCAGGACATTTGCTAAGAACGACAGTCTGACAGCGAACAGTTGGTTGACATCAACACCATGTGACTTCAACCAACCAAATTTACTATTCACAGGTCATTTGATAAAGCTACACAAAAGTAAAATTATAACTGACAACCAAATTCATCATTTAATTACCTTTTAATAAATTACCTGCATGCATAATGAATTAGATATTTTATCTACCGATTAAGGAACGATTATACAAACCTCAGTTCAATTTTCGAGTACATTGTGATAGACAACAACACAAATTTTAAACTATGGAGAAAATAATTAGTACAAACTCTAATATACTGACTCTAAAACCTGTGGCCTCAGAACGGATGCTCTCAACCCAGCAGCTTGTGAAATAGGTTGAACAGGACACAAACTGCTTCAGGTATTGTATACCTTTAAAGACAGTTTGAGTAGGACTTAGATGGACTCACCCATGTGATGGTGTGTTTAGACTGTGAGTGTGATAATGATCACCTTACACCAAAAAAAAAAGAAATAACCCAGAAGAATTTCATCAAACATTAGATCTCGTTATAAGCCCACAGGCAAAGGCTGGGAGCTGAGGGTCAAACACAGCAGTTAGTAAATGGAAGATGAAAGTTAAACATGAAACTAAGAGGACAGGGAGACAAACCAGCAAGCATGCAGTGAGAAGGTGACATAGCCCCAGCCGTTCTACATTGGCGAGTCAGTGTTTACTACTGGAGGAGGAATACCTCAAGCTGCTTAGAAACTGCATTTTTGAGATGTGACTCGAGCTGCTTGACTTGCTGGACGGCTTCATCTCTCTCCACCTGCAGGGCATCCTTCTGAGCCGTTAGATGTGAGATGCTGGAGGAAATTTCTTCTTTCACAATGGCAGAAGCCGATACTTCTGCGACAGCACTCTTGTATTGCTTTTCCAGAACTTCTTTATCAGTGTGTAGGGCCTTGATGTCAACCTGTAGCTGTTTCTGGCTGGTCTGCAAACACTCCAGTTGTTTTAGAAGCTCTGATCGTTCTGCAAGCCAGTTTTCTTTGTTTGTGTGGAGAGAAGAAACATCCTGCTCTAATTTACAGCGGCTGGATAAAAGGTCCTCCTTCTCTGTGGTCAAGAGGGTCATCTGTTTGCTCATCTCCTCAAGTTTAGATAATAGCTGTTCTTTATCTTCTGCTAACTGACTTTTTTCTTCATCTTGCTGCTTCATTTGTGTTTTCATAGCCTCCATATCTGCCATTAAGGACCTCTTTTGCTCATCAGTATTCTTCAATTTAGAGGAAATCTCATTACTATTTTCTGTAACTTTGGACAATGTTTTCTGCAATTCCTCAATTTGTTTGGAAAGACTTTCCTTGTCAGATGTTGCTTTATTCCGTTCACTGGATTCAGCCTCTAGCTGGGTCTCAAGCATGTGCTTGGCCTCTGACACTGATTCAGACTGACGTTTTAACTTCTGGATCTCCTGAAGAAGGTCCTGGTTGTCTTTCTGCAAGGACTGTGCTTTTTTATCAGCCTCAGTCTGCAATGACTGAATATGCTGATAATCTTTTGTAAGGTTTTCTAACTGTTTACCAAGCTCTAAATTGGCCTTCTCAAAATCCATTGTTAGTTTACTATGCTTTTCAACAAGTTCCGTTTTGCCCTTTTCAAGAGTTTTAATATCAGAGCAATGTTTCTGCAGTTCATTTTGTAGGTCAGCCTTTTCTCTTTTCAAACAGGTCTTCTCTGCTTCCACCTCATCTTTTTGGCGTTTGGTTTCTTCTAGCATTGTTGTTAATTGAGTTTTCTCTTCAACAAGCTCAGCATTAGTTCTAGAGGAACTGTCCAATTGGTTCTTCATTGTTCGGATATCACTAGCTAGCTTATCACGCTCAAGCGACAGAGCATTTTTCTCAGATATGGCCTTCGTGTGCTTCTCTTCTAACTCTCCCTTTTCCCCTGTCAAACGCTCACAGTCCATTTTCTGCTGCTCTAGTGCTGAATCCAGGCTCATCTTTTCTTTTCGTAAAGCATGTAGGGCCATCTCAGTTTCAGAATTCTGAAGGCAAAACGCTTGCTTCTCTTGCTCAAAAGATGATAATGCTTCTTTAAATTTCACATTAGACTGAGACAGTTGTTCTGCAGAGACTTGAAGCTTCTCCTTTAGTTCTTGTATCTCTCTGAGGAGCTCGTCCTTCTCATT
Source organism: Amphiprion ocellaris (assembly GCF_022539595.1). NCBI lineage: Eukaryota > Metazoa > Chordata > Actinopteri > Pomacentridae > Amphiprion > Amphiprion ocellaris. Next base: position 25,894,556 of record NC_072771.1, on the reverse strand, counting down.
AGAGGCTTTTCTTTGGCTTGCAAGTAGGTCTTCTTTCTCCTGTAGAAGGTGAAGTTTTTCAGAATCAGTCACCTGACTGCTCGTCTTGAACTCTTCCAACATCTGAGCCAAGCTCATTTTTGAGGCTTTGAGTTCTTCACATTCATGGACATAGCTTTCTAAATCTTTCTTTGTGACACTGAGCTTATTCTGGAGCTCCTCCTTCACTGTCTCAAGGTTCTTTGTATCCAACACAGCAGCACTGATTTCAGAGGACATCTCCATCTTCTCTTTTGTCAGCATTTCTGCTTGGGCCTGGAGCTGGGTATTCTTCAATGTAAGATCTTCTTTTTCCAAGTTCAAGGATTTAAGTTTTGCCTGCAACTCAGCGTTCTTAGCATCAACAGACTTCTTGGCATTTCTAGCAGTATCTCTCTCTAATATCAGATTGTCTTTCTCAGATGTTAGCTTTGACTTGCTTTCATTGAGGTCCTCTTCAAGCCGGTTCCTCTCTTTGCAGACATTTTCATAATCCTTGAAGAGTTGCTTCTTTTTAGCCTCAATTTGCTGGATGTCTTGCTGATGCTTTACAAGAGCATCATTTTTCTCTGCAATTTGTCTTTGAAGCTCCTCAATTTGGAGCAGGTATTCACCATTACCATGCTTCAGTTGTTTGTTTTCAGCCTGTTCTTCTTGAAGACAGTCTTTAAGCTTCTCCAGTTCCTTGTCCAATGACATCCTCTCTTCTTCTAAACGCTTGTTATTGGTGAGTAGTTCCTCTTGATGTTTGGAAAGTTTATCTCTGGTTATTTGCAGTTCTTCATTCTGGACTGAAAATTGCTGGTGACTAATCTCGAGGGCAGAAAGTTTAGTCTGCACATCTGAAAGCTGTTTCTCCAGTTCGTTCTTCTCGCCCTTAACATCCTCATTTTCCTTAGACACATTTTCCAGATCTAGATTCAGTTTTTCCAGTTTTTTGGACAATTGTTCAATATCATGCTTGGAGGAGTCAAGCTCAGCAGAAAGACACTGGGAAAACAAAAGTGAAAAGGGGGGAAAAAGGAGGGAAATATATATACAGGGCAAAGTATGAATGAATCCAAAATAAACCAAGCAGATATGGACATAAGTGATATGCAAATGAAAAGGTTAAGCTGCAGAAGCATCAAAAATGGTAAAAGATCACACCAGAGCTTACACCACATTAACTTCAAACAAGTTTAAGGTGGAACATTTTCACTTCAACTTTAACTTAATAACATTAACACCAGCAAATTTGACTAGGTGCCAGAGCATGTCATTACTTGTCACTAGCAACATCACTGTAAAGGACTTACTTAGTTATATACAACTACTAATTTGGGAATCACCATTTCAAAAGTAAGTTCTAAACTTAATTTTCTTTTAAATAATAATCATTTCCAGACTATATAAGCCACTGTTGCCTACTATGACTCAGAGAAAATACAAAAATAATGCATTTTTGTTGGACAGTGAAAATGCGTTAATGAAAAAGCAGGTTGATGAACTATGCTGGGAGGGGTACATCAAAAAAGCCCTTATCACCCAATGGAAAATTGAAATCAGTAGTTGAAGAAACCTTTTATATAGTGGTCATTTTTTTGAAACGGACATCCAATTTTCTTTTTTTAGCGCTGTTAATTCCAAACCTTAAATACTGTGCTTCTAGAAACATTTAAAGTTTTCGACAGTATTTAACACTCTTGTACTAATTTATGCCTCATCATAAAGGTGTAGGAGTTCTTTGAAATCATGGCTTCACATTTACAGGCTGTGTCCATGATATCCAGGATAATCCATGTACAAAGTGAACATCAATGATACCCTGTGTATAAATATACATAAAGCAGTATGAAACAAACCTTTTAAAGTGTGAATGATTTCTTTGACTTTTCCAATAACCATAAACTGCCTATAAATACACTGAAGGCATAATTTCATCTGGTGTACCCCTGCAAGCATATACCGCATGGCACCATTCAATGTAGCGCTTGTTACGAGTCTTAATGTGAGGGGGGAATGTGCAACTTGTCATAAACAATATGTATAACATTAAATAAGAAGAAATAATGTTACACAATAATCACTAATGTTTAATGACCAGTGATAGTTATATAGAGGGTGGGCCTTAAGTTTCCATACATAGGAAAATGTATAATGTATATATTTTTTTTATGTTTCAGATACCCTAGGAAATGCTTTTGACGCTATCTTTGGGGGCACTTGAAGGCCATGGTGTATCAGGTGAAGATATGAGACATAAATCATCTCAAGGTACGTATCACCAACGCCATTACAAGCATAACTTCAACTGTGCTAATGCAAGTTCATCAACAGTGGAAAACACATATTAATATGTGTTTTCAAAACAGTGGTAATCATATAGAGCACATTATATAAATAAAAATGATTGTCCAACATAAAATGTTTATTTTTCCTATGTATGGAAACTTATGGCCCACCCTGTATAGTCCCCCGTAATGTCTTTTTAAAGCATTAACATTTTTGATGATCGAGACGAAAAAAGAAAAACCAGTAATATATACAAAAAACATTTTAAACACACTGTCCACCAAAATGTAAAACATGCAGATTCAACTTATGTGTCTTTAAGTTTGTGCTTACCTGAACCTGTTCCTTGTATGGCTGCAGCTCAGATACCAGCTTCTCTAGCTCTTGGTTTTTGTCCTTGGAGGAGGACAAATCCTGCTTCAGCTTATCAGCCTGACTTTGCAGCACCTCAAGTTCCTTCACATGGAGCTCTGAGGCCTGAGAGAGGGACTTCTCCTGTGAGGCCTTCAGCTCCTCGACCAGATTCTCACTTTGTTTAACGGTCTTCTCCTAGAAAATACAAAATGAGAAAGGCAATAATTACTCACATTACATTCAATGAATAATTTTGATACTGCTAGTGACTAAAGGATACACTTTCATGGGAGATTTTCCAAAGAGTAGTAAACAGTTTATTGAATATTTTGATATCTATAAAACAATTTTAAAGTCTTGAAGTATATATTTTTCAAACTAAACTAACCATGGTGGTAATCTTCTCCTGAAGGCTACTTATTTGAGTCTGATGTGTATCTCTGGCCTCTTTCAGCTCCTGCTCTTTGTGGGACTGTTCTAGCTGGAGTTGTTCATTCAAATGTGCCGCCTTCTCCTTCTCCTCTGCTAACTGATTCTGTAACTCCTCAAGTCTCCTGTGGAATGACAAAAAAGAAATGGATGTGCAGTGACAGGTTAGATACCTAAAAATTAAACTTACTTCAGCATGGAATGAAAAACAAACAAGACATTTGCATATTAGTAACAACACATGATAGGGAAATAAATATCCAATTCAGAGAATGTTGGTATAATATGCTTTTCAACCAATGAACAAGATGGGAGTAATAAAGAGTGCTACCTTTCTTTCTGCATGAGGTCCTCATTCATTTTGGTAAGCTGTACTGAACTATCACCAGATGCCTTCATCATGTTGGAAATATCATTTTCCAGTTTGCTTTTGTCCTTCGAAAGCTGCTCAAGCTTTTCATCTGCAGCTTTCAGCTTCCTCTCCAGCCCTGATTAAAACAACATGAGTGTATTAATGATGCTCAGAGGTTTAAATTCAACAGGAAGGAAATACTATAATGCAATAGGGGATGAGTGCAAGCCTATCTTCAGCAAAATACCGAACAGGCCAGTGCAGCTGTAATATGCTCACCAGCAAGCTGACTTCTTAGGGACTCTGATTCTGTAGTCAAAGATATACACTGCTCCTCCTTCTTAGTGAGCTTCTCAAGTGTTTCTACAAAAACAAAAAGGCCAAATAGTAGCAAGTGATGGGAAAAATTGGAGGCTCTTTTAACAATGTATGACTGATTATATAATTTACCTTGCATAGTTTTTGCAGATTTACCCTGCTCCTCTGTGCTTTCAGCAAACTTTTGTTTCTGCAGGGAGAAATACCAATTTTGTATGATTTTTCTACAATGGGCGCATTTAGGAATGACAAGCCAAATGCCAAAGACATAATTAATATAGTTCATGAAAAGTGATGCAACTAGAAGAATATCAAACAAGCAAAGGACCAGCGACTTAAATCATAAAGGTGTTCAATATACACATTCAAAAATGAAGCTATAAGCCTCACCAGGCCTCCAAGCTCTTGTTCCAGGGTGTCCTTCTCCTCCTTTACAGTAGTAAGACTCTGCTGTAAGGAGAGAACTTCCTGCTGTTTGCCCTCCAACTGAGAGCTCAATTCACAAACCTATAGTCAGGTAACAAATACAGTCAGCAAATGGGCAAAAGAAAACCATGAAGAAATATTCTAATCAAAATATAATATTAGTAAAACATTGGCTGACAATTGTTCTATGAAAAATGTTACACTAGTCCAACAGAAGAAAAGATATTACATGGCAAAACACAGCAAATACAAAAACGTAGCCTTAATATGGTCATCAGTTGATAAAGACCCACCTTTACACCCTGGTTGTTTCCTTGGCTCTGTGCCTCCTCTAATTGCTTCTTTAGAGCCACAAGCTCCTGGTTACCTTGTGCTATTTGGCTGCGCAGAGCCACCATTTCTGCCATCTGCTCTTTGGTTTCTTTGTCCTTGTCTTGAGTCTGTTGTGCCTGTGATGCTTCTTTCTCCTCGAGCTCCTTCACCCTAAGTTCAGCAGCATGAAGCTTCCCAAGAACATCCTCCATCTCCACAAGGTGCTGCTCCTCTGCTCTCTCAACACTGGATCTTAGCGACTCCTCCAGTCGCTCCTTTTCCTCAGTCAAAGACAACAGCTGTGCCTTCAGCGCTTGCATCTCCTGAGTCCAAGCAGAGGCTTCAGCGTCACATTTAGCTCCAGCTTCATCAAGTGCCAACTTGTGTTCCACTTTCAGCTTTTCCAGTGCACTTTTGGTTTCTATAAGCTCTTCTGTCTGGGCACCTGCATCTTTGCTGAAGGACACCTTCAGTTCCTCCATGGCTTGCTGGTGAGAGGCGACGGCAGACTCCATCTTGGAGCGCCACAGTTCAACAATATCAGCATTTTCCTTCTCAGCCTGGCTTATGCGCATCTGCAACTGCTCTTTGTCGCCAGAGAGCTTTACAGAGGAGGCCTGAAGCTGGGCAACTGCCTCACTATGGACTTTTTCTTGAGCTTCTAGCTTCTCCTTGTATTTCCCTAGCTCTTCCCTCTGATTAGCTTCTTGAGAAGCCAACTGGTCCCTCAGAGAATGTATCTCTTCCAGGAGTGGAGAAAGAGTAGAATTTGAATCCTCAGAACCCTGCTGCATCCCAAGACGCAGCTGCAGGTCAGCTACCTCTCTTGTTCTCAGTGAAAGGTCCCGCTCGAGCTCCATAATACGGGATCTCTCTGATACAGTCGCAACCTTTAAAAGCAGAAATCTTGCATTTAAAAATTTGTCCAAATCTGACATGCTGAAGCATTATTTACCAACAAATTAGTAGACTTAATCACAATTTATGGCTACGAAACAAACAAAAAACTAATTGATAAAGTGGAATAAAATACAATAAAACTCTGAAACTGTTCAATTTGCTTGCTTAATGAAGTAGGTATAAAAACTCTTGAGCCTCAAAATAAGGCATTATACTGACCTCTTGTGGTTATAAAGGAAATGGTCCAAATAATGGAAGTGAACACTGAAAGCATGTATGGAGCTACAGAAGTGTGCAAGACATTTTCCACCTTCCGACAAACCAAAACTCTGTCATTAAATTAATGGACTCGTGATTTAGTAGAGCCATGAACTAGAAAAAACTATTAAACAACCATCAGGGAGCACTGATGTTATAGATTGATTATATATAATCCATGATCCAAATCTATTGTATATTCCATTATTCTTAAACATGCATCTCTCATCGCCACTTCAACATAATTTTTGACAGTTCGTTTAAGACAGGTGAATCTTGCAGCAACACTTATTGATAATAGACTTGATATGATATGTACACTATTACCCCCATTCTCATAAAACTATATTTACTCTAATTTTACTCATACTCCTTTTGAGTATAAGACTATAGGGGAAGACAGGATGCATAGTTTGGGAGGTGGAGTGGGTTTTAGACTATCAAAACACAGGGACACCAAATAAGCAGGACAAATGGATGCCAGGAAGGACCAGGGAAGTAAAACATAGGATAACTGAGAAAATGATTAACTTGGGAAGAGGGGGAAGTTTGTCTGTCTGGTTAAGCAGTGATACCAGTAAAGCAAGAGTGAGTTCAGGTTTGGCAACGTTTTGAAACATAGAAGTAAAAGATCTGTCACTTTAGACAGCTGAAAGATAGATATGGTTATTGTTTAAGTGACTAAAACAGAAATCCATATTTCAAGTGTAATAATTGTGAGTGTATCCATTACGTTTGAGATAAGTTAACATTTGAAAATGGTTACAAAGTGAATTTGAAGCTAACTAACAAACTGTGATGTCAAATTTGGCAATTTAACTCTATGTGGGACAGACTAAGTAAAGCATTTACTTTTCTATTTGTGATATAGTATTTTTTTCTTCAAGCACGAGAGCGTAATTTTCCGAATGTAATGCTGAACAAAAAATAATTTGCACGGTACATTCACCACAAGCTCATAAAGCAATACTCCAGTTACTGCCTGGCACCTCTCTGTAACCCTTGGTTATTTTGTGGCCACTGTCCCTGGCCCAGGCCCTCATTCCCAACGCAGCACACTGCAGAGCAGAATTCATTACCCTAGTGTCTTCTAACTCTCTTTGGAGTTTCTCAGCTTTGGTCTTTTCAAAGAGCAGGCTCTGTTCAAGCTCCTTAATGTGGGCATGCTCCAGTCTGGTCTGCGTCTGTTAGTAAACAAGGGGGAGAGGAAAAGAACACACCAGTGCCACCATCACATGCCAGCCCAACGCAGACAGAGAGGGAGGGAGACAGGAGAGAGGATGGAGGGGTTCGGACAGTGGTGATGGTGATTGCGTGACTGTGTGTCTGTGTGTTTGTGTATTTGCAGGATGGGGAAAGTGTACTGGGTAGGCGTAGGGAGTGGTGGATGCGTGGAAATGAGAAGACACCCCCATGCAGAACTTTCAGGCCATGCCATCAACTGCTGCAAATAGGGGGTTTTCTGAATGAATGTGGGGAGTGGAGGAGGAGAGGATATAAGACAAGCAGCAAAAGAAGGGGGCATGTATTATGGATGTGCAGGATGAGTATGGTGAAGGAGGCAGTTTAGAAGTAACCATGCAAAACTGACACCTGGTGAATAAAGCACACTGATTGTTATGATACATGGAAAATTTGATAATGTGTGTCAAGCCAGCAAGTAAAAAAAGTTAAAATGACTTTGCAACAGCATGAAGAGAATGCAGTGCTGGTTGTTTCCTCATCTCTGTAATTCACTTTACTACATGAAGTCAATGCATTGCACAAAGAATACATGATATATTGATTTACCATTAAAAAGTTAATATAAAAAGACATCTTTTGGCATTTATAGTCTTGGTTCAATAGTGGTAAACTAATAAGGCCTATATCATTATCAACATCCACACTGCTTTCTCTCCATGGTGATAAAGCCATTGTCCACACACTGTAAGTATTATTTAAGAAACCACCACTTATCAGACCACCATGTGCAAGACTTGTGACCAACTTAACAGAGATCAATCAGTAACACAAAAGCATGTTGGGCTCAAGAACGGGCCTTGTTTGACATAATACTCATTGTATGTTAACTCGAAATTTCATTTAAAAAAACATTAATAGCACCTGATTAAAATGCTATGCCAGTGGTTTATCCCATGCCTTAGATGGAAAAAGTTTGACTAAACAAAGGTCATGTTTGCTACCAAATTTATAAACAGAGGTGGGTAGAGCATCCAAAAATTGTACTCAGGAGTAACGTTCTTTCAAAATAATATTACTCAAGTAGAAGTAAAAAATAGTCATCCAAAAAATTACTCAAGTAAGAGTAAAAAAGTATTTGGGGAAAAGACTACTCAAAGGTAAGTTACAAACCACATCCAGTCAATGGTATGGAAGCAGGAATGATTTGATAAGGGTAACTTGATACACCTACATTCCTGGGATCACTTTGCTTTCAAAGCATACATTGAGTTCAACATTCAGTGTCGAACATCTACTAAATATAATGTGGCCTTGCTCATTGATCTATTTGTGCAAACATTACATCTGAATTCTGGTGAGTGTTATTCTCCTTAGACTGCAGTGGGCAGACTGAATTCAGGTCTGTGACCAGGGCAGTGAATGACAAGGAAGCATCTCCAGTGGTACCATGCTGAGCACTGGACCAACATGAAAGACGAGGACGAGAAGGAAGAGAAGCAATAAGATCACATCATTGAACAGGGAGGCACTGAGGATTACAGCTCAACATTAGTACACCTTCAACAGCCTGAAGTTAAAAAGCCTTTTTAAGTTTGGCCCGTTCAAAGTGTTTTTGTTGCTGTATTTGAAGCCACATGCATTTTTAAAAAAAAATCTATCCACAACCATAAGTAAGTTAAAAAATGTTAGTTCACAAGTTTAAAGAGAAGATAAAGGGGGTTTCTAAACCTGTAGCCCTCATTTTAAACATCTATTCTGAGCTTGGATGCCCTCAGGGTAACCAAGATGAGCCCCTGTGTAGCACTGTGGAATAAATGACAAATTATTTGATCAGATATGAACACAGATCCCACTGGGCTCTAGTACACATATTAGAACTTGGGAATAGAGCTTGTCTTACTTGAGAAAAACACAATGAGTTATAAGAGCCCACTTCGTTAAATTACTGTAAAAGATTATGTGATGGAAAATGCAAATTCTGCCCTTTCTTATCTCTCCTAGCTTTGATAATTTACTAGGGCAGTGAAATTATTTATCTCTCATGACAGGCAAACAATTGCAACAACACTATTTTCTTAATTAATAATTCAGAACTTTAAAAGCTTCTCAATAGTATAATTTGTCTCTCTACATTAAGTCTCTCACTAGGCACAAGTAACAGTCTTCCTGCACCACTGGATACATTTCACAGCACATCACCTAATGTAGGATGAAGCCAGTATCAAACTGTTCATGCAAACACAGATAATGAGACTGCAGAGTGGATAGTTTCTATTGCTATCCTCCTAAAAGGCAATGCAAATGCTCTGCATGGACTTGAATGTAGCTCTGTGACAAGGCAGCTAGTTCATCTTGTGCAAGCTCAAATTGCATTGGACCTCAACTACAAGACGACACACCAATATTAACCATTTTATTATCAAGGATATAGACCAAAGCTTGTGTAAATTTGTATTCTGAGTTGAAACCAGGCTGACTGGAGCACAAGCTGCTTCTTAATTAATATTAAAATTTATGTTCTAAATTAATGGGTCATAATCAAATATCCCTACCATGATAATGTTTTTACAAATTGTAAACGTTCATTACTGAATATTGTGGTTTTCAAACATGAATTCAATAATACGTCAGTCGCAGTGGTATGGATCTTTGTTGTGTATTTACCTCCAGGTCTCCTTTGGTAATGCAAGCTTCCTCTACACGAAACTGAAGGTCCTCCACCTTCCTGTTTAACATACAAAAGCAGGCTTAAACGGAACACTAGCAACCTCTAGCCATAATGATCCAGAGTAGACCTAAGGCAACTCAGGCAAACCTCTTAACTCATGATTTCATAAGACTGTATAAGTACAACAGCATTATGAGCTTAGCAGTCATTTTCTCTTTCAACAAGCTAACGCAATAATATTAAAACAACAGATTCCAACATACTGTTACTGGTGACTGTATGTCTTCAATTAGTCACACCTGTGGAAAATTCTTACCTACGCTCCTCCTCTAGTTGATTTAGCAGCTCCACTTTATCTTTGTCTGCAGCTTCTACCAAGGCACGCAACTGATCCATCTTTGTCTCCATCTTTAAAAGCCAGGAAAGACATTGGGCAATAAATCACCAAAGGTGATATGGAAATTACAAGTGATTCTAACAGTAATTTATAATTAGTTAGTGAACCAACCTGCTCCTGATCATCCCTGAGCAGGCTAAGTTCTTGCTCCATCTCTCCAACATGGCCAGTGGCCTTGGCAACCTCTGCTCTTTCCATGTCCCTCTCAGCCATTAGCTGCTCAATATGTTGTTGCTTTTCCTTCAGTGCCTCCTGCAGAGCTGTGGTGCCTGAAATCTTTCGATTATACCTTGACGATGTCTCTGTCAGCTGTAAAAAGACAGAAAAGTAGCATGCTTGAGAGACCTGTACAACGCAAACGTATGAGTACAATTTCTTGATATTGTGGCTAGTGTGTGTATCCATGTCTCACCAGGCCTGTGCGGCTGGGCTTAGCGCTAACAGAAGACGCCACAGAGCTCATGGTACTGATGGATGAGGCACTTGGGCTTCTCTTTAGCCCTGACGGTGTGGCCACTACTTTCCGAACTGTTGTTTTTGATTTAGCTGGAGTGGTGGAAGGGAAGCCAATGCGTGTGACTTTGTGCACTGGAGCAAATAAGCCATACTTGGGTTGGCACTGAAAATATCTGGAGGAAAGATAATAGAATACGGTCATAAATGGACAATGTGTGGTTGTCACATAACTTTTCTTTTACTTATTTACAGATCCTGTGGCTACTATACCTTGTGCCTGCAACTGCTCCATCATTCTTTCCTAAGGGTTCGTCCAACTCCACACCACACCACTCGCCTTTGGCAAAATCTGTTTCACCAAGAAAACGCACCACTCCTGCCTTTGTGCCACCAACCTGAGGACAAAACATCAAACATTAGCCAACATTTAATCCTCTCAACAGATAACAGAGGCCAAAAGAGTAATCAGCTTTGCCTGATAATTCCATAAAAGCAACAGAAACACACATGTACCAGCTTTGAACAGACTGAGGCCAAATCATGATATTTGAAACCAAACTTTTTTTTGTATTTCAAGTATTTAAAATGCATAGATTCAATGTTTAAATGACTAAATTTGGACATTGTGAGCACATTTCCTCTGCAGCCCATTAGGCATGAGTAACACTTCCTCTTCAAATAATGTGCTACACGGCCTCCTGAGTGAGGAAAGGGACATAAAAAAGGGAATTTGTAAGGAGGAAGGAAGATGCTCATCAGTATATAATTAGACCTACAGGACTGTACAAAGTATGAGTGCTTCAACAGACTCAGATGTGGAGGTTTGGTGACACTTAGCGGAAACCACCATGTTTAATGTGTTAATCTGACTAAGACTGAAAAAAAGCAAGCTTTCATTGGTCATGTGAATCTGAACAAGCAGTATTCATGATAATGCTGATGTTATTATAAGAAAATGATACAGATTCTGAGTTCTGTCACTTTGATGAAACATCCAGGTAAAAAGCTGTATTTTTCGTCTTTTAGATACTGTAATAAAGTTTACCAAAACACGGTCACCCATCTTCAGTTCCCGTTCCCCCTTCTTGACTGATCCAGTCTCTGAGAGGTTGGAGACAGATTCACTGTTTGTGCGCGTGAGGTTGGAAGATGGTGTAACTGGTGTTGCAGGTGTAGCAGTGGAGGCCTTCTTGGCTGCCGTAGTACTTGAGGGTAATGATGATTTAGTGGCGGGCGTTTGTGAGGCCACGCTTCCAACTGAGGGAGTGGGTGATGCAGCACGGGAAGGTGGTGCGGTCTGGGTCCCATTAGCCTCCCCCTCTGTGCGAGACAACTTAGATGGGCGGGTAAATATCCCTCGCAGGGCTTCGCACTGGAAGTAGCGCACCCCTGCCACCGACCCGTCATTTTTCCCAATCGGCTCATCTAGAACAATCCCTGCCCACTGTCCAGGGGCAAACTGTGTCTCTCCCAAGAACTGTATGTAGCCTGGCTTGTTTCCATTCACCCATACTCGCTCCCCAATCTGGAAGTTCTCCTCAGAGTTCTTGGCATCTCCTCCGCTGGCACTTGCAGCTGATTTGTCAGCTACAGCAACTTTTGCTGTGTTTAAAAAGACAACAGAGTTTTTGAAAAACCCATCAAGTCATTGTCTTGTATCAGAGACACAAATGACACAAATGCTGTGCAAATCACTGAAATACCATGTGATTTGATGTCCACATTATACTTTCTCTTTACTTTTTCCCTTGCTGAAAAGGCCCTAAGAGTTGAAACAACTGGTACGTTTGTCTCTTCTATTATCAGTTTTACCCATCCAGTGAAAATGAACGCCTAGTTTTGCTATTCGGGCTCAAGGTAAAAGCCAAAAGCCATTTGATTAAACTACACAGTACCACAAGATGAGCTGTATCACGGGTGACTGAGCATAATGCAAACCTGTAACAAAAACAAATATGCCGAAACGGGGGTCAGGATGTCAAATTGTCAAAGTCCTTTTGTAACAGGACAAAAACTATGATAAACGTGATCACAGCATCAAGGGCAAACATTCCAGTGTCACAAATATCCCCCCAAGCTGAAGAAGTGGGACACAGAGACTCTTACCTGTACTGGGATTGGTCTTAGGGGCTCCTGTTCCTGGTGGCCTGGCTATCTTGCTGGGCACTTTGATCCCACTGGCCTTGGCTGTGCTCATATTTGCTCCTGTGATCTGACTCACAAGGCTTGTGTCTGTCAGTGGGTACAGACTGACCCCAGACCATGAAAACAACTGGCTGCAGCTCTGTGATGGCGATGGTGTTCTCTCCGCTCCAAAATTAATTGAACAAAAACTAAAAACAAACAAAAAGAAAAACCAGGAAAAGGGAGGAGGGAGAAAAAGCGCTGCTTACAAAAGGGACCCTGTTTAGGATGAGAAAGAGAGTGGGGGAAAAAAACAAGAAACATTACTTAAATTAGGTTTATTAAAATATATTTTACTAGCACTCATAGTACTAACTGTCTCATGAATCAGGACTCACGAATGACTGGCTTTGACTGAGCTGTGGGTGGTGCTGAAAGCAATAATTCGTCTTGACCAAACTAATATACAGCGGGTACAGATATGTCTTTAAGGCATGCTCATTGACTTTGTTTTTGGAGCTCTGTTAATGGAGGCATTTTGTTTCTGTTATGACAACAGGCTCCTCAGTATACACAACGTCAGAGTTAGACCTAAAAATACCCTGTCAAAGGCCAACCAATATGCAGTCTATGGTGCTACCATTATGAACTTCCAAACAGTCCATCATCTACGACCTTGACCACAACACACACTAACAGTCTCACACTCAATCTATCGTTCTGGCATCTAAAATCATGTAAGGCTGTCTGGCAGCTTTTTCTAAAACAGGATTATTCCGGAAACATGCCCACCACCCACAGCAGATTATCCTGTTTGTCAGATTACCTCACCACAGAAACAGATTGGCTGAATGTTCTATTTAAACAGAGTTTGTCTGTTGTTTACTTGACGCTACGACTGGGTGTGCAGTCATGATAAGCAAAACTACTGACAAGCCTCGAGTTTCAGAAGAATCTACTGTCAGATTTGTAGCATCACAACCTATTTCAGTGGAGGGCGGCATCACACCAAGACCACCTCTGCAGAACAGGTGCACAGAAAGTCTAGAACACCAAGTCTCATACTGATGATGCAATCACAAGCAGTAGGAGCAAGGTACACACAAACAACCTGTAGCAAGGATAAGCTGCTTTGTCAAAAATGTGACTAAACAAACACTACTTTTTACCTTTTCTAGTTATTGTAACTATGCATTTGCAGATGACAGCCTGGAAGGTGTACATGTATACACATTCCGCTGTCATAGCGACACATTACAACCTTACATTTCTTTGTAATTAGCAAAGAAATTAATTATGTACACGCTATTTATTTATTGTTACAAAAAGGTTTTCAAGATTTGTGAAGTTTAGATCACATGTGAGAACAGGAGCTGAACTACAGTAATTCATAGTGACTACTATTAATGGCTTGCATAATGTTCAGGAAATTAATTTGATAGTAAATGCCTGCAGCATCCCTTTAAAAATGAGAAAAAACATGTTTGTCCCCATAAATTGCTGATTGAAAGCTAAGCAATTCTTAAATGCTTTCAAAGTCCTTCAATGCAAAATAAACTGTGAAGTCAAAGTGTTCTGAGTCAGCGTGGAAGCTTGACTTCACACGGCATAAATTTAATATAGGACTTGTTCAGCAAGGCCACACAAACATAACTTTCATTCCTGAAAGGGCCTAAGAGTTACAGTATGTTGGTTTGCCAAAACAACCAACAACCTTGAAGATAATTCTTAGTGGACAATAAAGGGTGGCCATCAGCAGGCACGACCTAGTTTGAACGCAGTGTTCCAGTTTTCCCCCGCTGTGCCTTTGAATGATACTGATTAGTGCCTTTAGGTCAAAGGGAGGCTAGAAAAAGAAAGTGTTTCAATGGCTGAAGACTGACTGCATGGTACAAATTACACATAAAGTAGCATTTGTGTGGCCTTGTGCATCTTCATTTTTTGCACAAAAATACAAAGACAACTTGAAGTACTTTGACTAGTTTCATTAATATCTAGTCAGGCTGACTGATGCGCTGGTGGAAAGGGAAAAACTGTTGTTGCAGTATAAAAGATTATATACATAACCTGGCATGTTAATAGAGTAAAAGGTAAACAACAGAAATATGTGAAAACCACCTTGCTTTACTGTGACTGTCCTGTGAGTATTACCAGAGGATGTTTCAGCTGATTGGTGAACTGATGCAGTCAGCTAGACATGATCCACTTACACTGAAGAATTACTGCAGTTATGTTAATCTCTTGCCACTGACTCTCAGTCTAATCTGTTGCTTGGGAAAAAGTCAAATTCCAAAGCTCTACAAAGTTAAAGGGAATTAATACACTGATGTATCAACAAGTCAAATTCTTAAGTACACTGCTACTAGGCTGCTTTCATTTTTTGAAGTACATAAACAAATAGAAAGAGGTAAATGACGGCCCGTAAAACAGAAGTGAGACTTCCCAAATGTCAGTGTTGGCATAATCAACTTCTATTTTCTAAACGACAAAGGTTTACATGGTCAGAGTCTGTCAAAGCAAAGGGTGTGAATCGTGTGGCCACACTTTATGATTTCACTGTCCTCAACGATTCAAAACATGTTTTAATTTGAAAATAATTTCAGATGGAATAAACATAACTATCTTCACAATAGTGGTACATAGTTGAGTAGCAACCTAATGGGACGGTGTGAACGGTGACACAAGCCAGTGAAGCTTCCTCCCACTTTCATTGGGTTAGTAACAGCCAGTGTCTTTAAGAATACTAAGCCACATTCAGCAAGTCCAAATGTTTCTGACTGGTCTACGTCCATAGTCTTGGCTGTTGAAGCATCCCCCTCAAATTCTGCTTCACACATGGAGCGTCAGGATATATTTTATGACATCCACAAGCCTTACACACAGTAAACTCACAAATAGCTTCCACCAAAAACATCTTTACATCTTCAGAAGTCTGTATCATCTGGTGTACCTTGCTCTCTCTGTCGCTTTGTCATCTGAAGGCCAACTCAAGCTCTTCCTTTATGAGGAAACATCTGCTTGGATGATTATGTGGGCCCCTGCTGGCAGCGACACACGAAAAGCAGCAAAAGGGACGGAATAAGAGCCAGAAGCATCCTGTATCTTCAGTTTGTGTGGATACAGGTTCACTAGTTTTGAAGTTAACGTTCCTCATTGTTTACAAGCAGACAAAAAAGTCTACTTTACAGTCAGTGCATACTAACACCACCCTGCTGAACACAAGTTCTGACTCTTACAACTGAATCCAGATATGAGAGTGACCTGAAATAGTCAAGTTTTCCATTGCAGCCCCAATATGAAATCCAGACTTCCAAGTGAGTGTCTTTTGATATTTGCATTAGAGATACTAGAATATCAAAACAGCTTCTGCTCCAAATGGCTGAAATAAACAAGAAGGCATGAGTGTAAAATGATCTAATTTCTCCTCAAATATATGCCACTCTCACATGTATCCTTGAGCACAAATACTACACTGCAGTGTTCAAGGACCAGTAGAAATACAGGAGTGTCAGGGGTGGAAATGCCTTTGCACCACTTTGAAGCTTTAGTCATGTCATCAGTCCAAACAAGCTAAGCTGCTTTCTGTCTGAAACCGAAAAGCTTAATCATTAAAAGCCAAAGTCACACCTTTAAACCGCAAAACTGTCTAATCCAGACATTCCACTATCACCCGGCTGCTTCACTGACATATTAACACGCTGTTCCTGGGAGGTGAAGCCAGTTATCCTCACAGATTTGGCCTGTTTACTCGCCCTGACACCTCTGTCAGCAGCTAACGGATTCAGAGCTGTCGATGAGGTGGCACATCTGGTAGAAGTGGACCCCGCAAACACAATGTCATGTCGGCTAACTTACCTCACTAGCTAGCTGAGTAGGAGCTCTCGGGCGAGGCGAAAATGGCAGTTGCACTGTTAAGCACAACCCAGACACCTCTAACTACCTACTAACCGTTCGCTGCGGTGAGCTAAAGCGACTCAAGCGAATTCCACAAGTCCAAAAGTCTTCGCAATGTCACCGGAGCTCCAGCAGGGCACACTGCTGCTGCAAGTTGAGTCAGCGTTACAAAATGTTAGCTTAGATCACCTGTGTAGATATCCACCCGTGTAAGGTTGTTGTAACTTAACTGCCGCCTCCTCGACTTAAACGAATCCCAGGCTGTAATCAGGGGGAGAGGACAGACGTGATTAGGTGCTAAGTATCGTCAGCGGCGAGGCCCTAGCAGCACCAGCGAGCCGGTGGTTGCGGGACCAACAGACGGGCTGCTTTAGCTAGCGGGGCTAAACTAAACACCTCAAGTAACGTCTACGGCACCGGAACAACTTTCACCCGGCGGTCACTCTCCCGTTCAACAGCCACGAACGGACAGAGATACAAGAGCTAGTACTGACCTGATATGTTCCTGCACAACCTTCGTCTTCCGAGGAGAGAAAAAAACACACAGCTAGCGAGCTAAGTGGAGAACCGCGACGACTGCAGCTCGGATCGCACACGGGAAGGCAGGCAGGAACAGCCCAGCGTACGAGCCGCCCGTCCAACAGCCGACAAGAACGTCAGTGCTGGGTGCCGATCAAAGATGATATGTTCAGGAAGATGGAGCACTCCGTCACCTTACAGAGGGCTCCACCATTCATGAGCCTAGTCCTGAAATCTAGTAATTTTAACTCAAAAGTTGTATTCAGACGCCATCAGTGTCACATGACTTTGTGTGAAGTTCGAGTTATTGTCAAGCTCAGCACGCCCAAACATGGACTTGTGTATTTGCATAATTGTACATGTAGGTGTAGTTAGAATGCATGTATGCGCATATTACTTGGAAAACACATTTAATATACATGTATGTTGAGTTTACTATATGTACTAAGAAAGAGATGGACGTCACATTCAGAAACACTACTAAAATCCATTATGTTGGGTACTAATTTACCCAACATAATAACTGCAGGTTTAAGGTAATTTTCTATATAAATAAAAATAATTCTGCCCCAGGAAATAAGGCTATAACAATTGTGAGAAATTTAAAACAAAACTAACAGTGGTCCATTCAACAAAATTACTTCAGTACAAGTGTAATAAAGTCAGTCATTGTATCTGATTTGAAAAAAAAATAACTAAAAGAAGCAACATCTCCTCTGAGTCATTTTAACTTGTGTCCATCTGAAGAGAAATGATATAAAATTATCAATAAATGTTCACACTAAAGAATAAAAATGAAAAAACGTATCCTTTCTTTAAAGTTGTTTTTACGATCTCTATATAAAAATGCTTGGCAGGTCAATTTCTGAAGGAATTAAGCTCATTTCAGCCCTGACATGAATGTCTTTCTTAAAGAAAGTATAGAATAAAGAAATAAGACCACAGACTTTAAAAGTAACTGCAGTTTCATTTGCAAGTTTGTATGACTGTTAATAGTATCTGAGGATCAGCTTGGCATCAACTTGTTCACTGACTCCTACTAAAAATAGCTAACAATCAACCATACACTGTTAATTTACACATCTGGCCATCTGTGCTCTCAACACACAACAAAATGAAAATGAAAATTCGCATTTAGTTATGGCTACCAGACAAAATAAAACACGAGAAAATACAACCATGTTTACTTCATCCTTTTAGAGCAAACTAAGTAAGACAAAAATAGAAAAAGCCATTTGAACAGCAAGATATGAAAAATAATACAAGAAATCACGATTTTACAAATTTTACAATAAAATTAACAGCTCATGTAACACAACTGCTGCAAAAATCTGGGTCTAACTGGTCAGAGTGCATGCTGTTAGCATATCCATAAAAGGCTCTCCCTCACTATGTTTACAGGTCAAATGTATACAAAGCATAGACATTCACCTTGGTACAAAATAACAGTTAAAAGATCATGCTTGATGTAGATGAAAACAGAAGGTTTTGCTTAAAAAATATCCACATATTGTATTCTTGTGATGTAATCAAAATGCTACAGTTTCATTTTTTCTTTGCCAAACTTCGAGGGGAGCCTTTCAGTAAGTCTCTGATTCTAAGGTAAGTTCCTGTTGCTTCAGCAACTTCAGTGAATTCTGGTGTATCCTCAAATGGAACAATGCCCGCTGCAAACTTGCTCCGATGAGGAACAGCTGTTATCTTCTCCACATTCTTAGGAGAGGCACAATCTCCTGCTGCTTGATTAGAGGAATCTGCATTAGGGCTCTGTGGGTTGTCTTCTGGGCACCTGACTGGATCAGGGCTCTGTGGGCTTTCATCATGGGATTTGACTGCAGGGGAACTCTGAGGGCTGTCATCTTGTGCTTTGACTGCTTCAGGGCTCTGAGGGCTGTCATCTTCAACTTTGATTGGTCCAGGACTCTCACAGAAAGTCTCTTGAACACTCGGTTCCCTTTGATTTTCAGTGCTCTGGCAAGATTCTACAGGTTTCATTGTGTCCATTGCTTCTTTAACTTCCTCTGATTCTGTGTCGCCATGTCCAGGTGTTCCCAGTGCAGGTGCGTCACAGTCACTATTCGTGGCGGTGTCTGCATTTTCTAGAGCTGCCCAGATTAGCCTCTGCTGCTCTTCCAGTTCCTCCAGTGTCAGGTCATCCTCTGTTCCTTCCACAGTCTCATCAACTACCACCCAGTTATGTCCCCGCAGAGCTGGAGAGCCATTAGTGGGTGTGGGTGGAGGAGTACCTTTAGGGAGAGGTGGGCGAGTGGGTGTAGCAGGAGGAGTGCCCTGGGGTAAAGGAGGAGGTGAACTGAAGCCAGGCGAGCCAGGGGGAAGCGGTGGTTGGAACTTGAAGCCATCAGCATTAGGATTATAATAAGGTGTTCCTGGATCTGGGGGAAGAGATAAAATAAAACCTCCCAAAGATTAAAATGTGACGCTTTGACCAAATAAAGAGACAGCTGATTCAGTTGATACTGTATATTGTTCTGCATTTTAGCTATGCACAGGAACAGAACATCTGTTTTTAGAACATGCCAACACTGTAAAAAACTGTTTTGTTTATTTTATCAAGTCATAAAAACAAGAGTTCAGTGGAGTTACAGCTTTAGATGAAGAAAATTAGACATTACTGTTAGCTAGCTTTGAAACATAAACTTATGTTACAGTAAATTGTGAGGGAGATTTAAGACAAGGTGCCAACTACAAAAAATTGACAAAGATTAACAGTTACCTGATTCAATATCCATATCTGAGCTCCTGTCTGAATTGCGATCAGGACTTGACCTAGTCTTCTTCCTATGCTGTGGAGATGAGTCGGTGTCATGTCGTCTCTTGTTGCTGGTGGCACCAGGCTGTTACAAAGGAAGAATGACATGCAATGAGACTATTTAAATACTCTCACCAAAATACAGTCAACATACGCCCTCTCTTTGTTAGTGCAAGAAAAATAATAGAGTACTAATGTAAAAATCCAGAGTGTAAAACGGCAGAGGACTGCACATTCAGATCAGTATGATGATTTGCTGTCTAAATGGGATCATGAAGAATGGGCTGTGTAGACAGCACAAATTGATATACAGGAGCAAAGCAGCACAAAGACTGACAAGAGTGAAGTTCATAGTTGAAAAGGGTAATTGCTGCAATATGTGTTGTGAGGTTAAAATAATCTGAAAACAATAAAGCAGAGTGCCATCACAGAGAATGGGCACTGATCTGATAAGTAGTACATGAGGTGTTTTCTCATGTGTTGATATGTGACACCCAGAAAGTTTGGTTAAAAGCTAGGAAGTTGTTGTTACAGGAAACCAGGAAAGAGTTGCGGCTTCCATGTTTTGAGAGGTAAGTCCAACCACTTAAAGACTTCAAGACAAATACCATTGGAAAGTTGTTGGACAGGTAGGCTGCATAGTTCTGCTTCATGTGGCTGCTCTGCATTGGAACTGAACCATACTGCATGAACTCCTGGAGGGTAGAAAAAAGAAAAATGCACAATTGTCAGAAAAAATGTCCTGCCACCAAACCTGACAGCAATTTCCTACTTGAAAGCTGTGTACTGCATTCAAGATGCCAACTCCTGGTGATACACAACATTATCAGTTTAAACTGACTCCACATTGCAGTATTTAAACACATGCCTTGTCTTCATTTTGGTTTACAAAAATAAACAAAACAAAGTAACACCACATAAATTGTGACACATTCAAGCAAAAATGTTTTGAGGAAATGTTGTGACATACATCTTTCATTTTGTGTGGTGCAGGTACATTGAAGCCTGGGAAATCCACCAGTTTGGAAACATCATAGGAAGTACTGTTGTCTGTAACACTGCCATCATTTGACACTGCAAATGAGAAAAAAAAACACAGTCCAACTTCTGTAACTTTTAGACACATTTTTCTGTTTTCCAGTAGTTTTAAAAAATGAAAATCACTGAGACTATGCAGTTTTTCATCTCAAAACTTACCATTTCCATCATACAGTGATAAGCCAGAGTTTTCCATTTCTGCCTCTTTGAGCCAACCTGGTGGGTAGCCAAGCTGCCTCATGCGATAAATAAGAGGAGGCAGGGTGTTGCCATCAATTCCCAGTGCTGTCAACAGCTCCTCACTGTTCAAAGCACAACATCATAAAAAAAATTACATAATCAACATGTACTTTTACCTGTTCCATTAGTGACAGGATGTGATTAATTTGTTATTATGGTGTACAAAACAACAATACTACCTCATGACCCCAGGCTTGTATTTAGCAAACCGTTCCTCCACTTCATCAGCATGGTATCGCTGGTTACTCTGCATGGCCTGGTTGTTGTTCTGATTAAACTCCTTTCTTCTCTCATTAATTGCAGCCATATCTTTAGGCTAGAAAGGTTACAATGCATAAATGTAGTAAATCAACTTCAGACCTTTCTTTTGTGTTTATTTGGGTTAATCAATATATCATTAATGGTACCTTGGGACAGTCTCTCATCTGATGAGTACCTGAACCACAGTTGAAACACATCGACTTGGGTCTACAATGAACAGATCAGTGACAGAGTCATTAAATTATAACATACCACACAGCAAATGCACAAAGTGAGTTATAAATAGATGTAAATTAAATGAAGCTTGCTATAATAATTCCAGTAATACCTTTTGTCCTTCATTTCTATTTCCTGTCCATCAGTTCCAATCACTTGGTTAAAAACCTGGTGATAGCTTTTCAACAATTCAGGAAGTTATATTACATTTGTATACACAGCAGTATAATCATATCAAGTTAAACTTTTTCATTTAAGTCCTACTTAAGCGATGGCCATTTCAAAATAAGCACAGACATCTGAAAATAAAGACACCTTTGCAAAAAAACAAAAAAGTCTCCCTTAACAAACCTGATCTGACAAACTACATTGTTGCTTAAGGAGTAAATGGTTGATGAGGTGTGATTTATTCATTTTAAAGATACGTTGGAACATCCCATCCATCTGTCATCTGAGGGTTTTCATTCACCAGAGGTTGTCCAAGTTTATCAACGCTGAAAGTTGTGAAATACAAGACACTTCCAACAACCTAAGACAGAAAAATAACGACATCAGTTATTCATATTAATAAATATAGCATGCACAATATTTCAAAACATTGCATTAATTTTTTCAGGAAACAGGAACCTCTGCTGTTCACTGAGAAAAAAAGAGTACACTCACTTTAAATGCTTCTGTTGTTGTTCTCACACTACTAGAAGACAACTTCTGCGGATCGTCATCCATAGCAAAAGCCGAACTCTTTGTACAGGACGGAAAATATTCTTTTTAAAAAGAAGAATCATGACAGTCTTGACATTAATCCCAATAAAATACATTCTAGGTAAATACCTGAGGTTTCATATGAAAGGACGATTTCTTTTTTTCATTGCCTGGTTTGTGGTGCTTCAAAATCACACTGCAGATGCAATCTTCAATTTCTTGGCGACACTGCCTAGCAGAGAAACAATCATCACAGCATTCAGTTTATGATCATCATGTAAATTCAAAGCTGAGGTGCTCACAAAAGCCATTCATAGGCTGTGATTTTGTTTCATTGGTCAGAGTGTAAAAATTTTAGAAAGTGCCGTCATGAAAAAAAAAACAACACTAACATTATCCAAAATGTTAACACTTTTAAACTCGTCTTTGCAAAACAGATACCACAAATCCTGTGCATACAAAGGCGTGCAGATACACCAGCTGAAATAATATAATGCAAAAATATTACTTACTTTGAGATAAGGTTGTTGGCGTAAAGTATCTGAAGAACGGGCCCGTCCATGTTGACATCTTCAACTGTAACGCCGCTGTAAAATCAACGCATTGGGCATTGTGTGAACAATTTCGTTTTCTTTCAAGTTAGCATCAGAGAGTGTCTGTTGGTTACCTTGGTCGTGTCAGGATGTTTAGCTTCCTTCGTAATACTTTATGTGGTCTCTATGTTAAGAAAACAGACAGAAATGCTGCAAAGAAAGACATCAGCAGACAGTTGCGGGTTGTCTGCTTTCTGTTTTGACGGGAGGTTCACTGAGCTAGCAGACGTTAGCTAGTGCCACAGCGCTAGCAACACAGCTCAACTGACAGAAGGATATTCTCCTCAGAGAGTCTCTGAATGTAGTCGTCGCACTCCTCCAGCCTGTTCCGCAGCTGGCTCGTCTCCCCCTGGTCTTCTCCATCTTCCGTGAAGCGAATGTGCGTCGGGAGCGGCGGTGCAGAGTCATCAAGCTGCTGGAAGAGCTCACTATCCCCAAAATCTACCTCAGCCATTTTTCACACAGCTCCGCGGTGCAAGACGGGAGTTCAGAGGTCAAAGCAACGTATCTTCTCATTCATTGGTTCTCCTGCGGTTACGTGTGATGGGAAGATTTAGCTATTTTTATGCCCACAATACAGCATTGCAGGTTAGGTAAAAAATTAGAAAATGAGTCAAAACACCTCCCAAACTACAACAGGAAGCTGCATATATTTCGCATGTTTCGGCTTTTTGTATGTAATTCTGTTCGCTACATTTAAAAGTGTCATGTTGAAGACGGATTTTCTTAGTCTGTCAGGCATCGCTCAGGGTTTAATCGTTCCTTTCTCACTGTCTAGCTGATGCGGTTCGGTATGTTGTAGCCGTTTGATTTCATTACTTTCGATGTTTTAGCGAATGTTTCTGCCCTTTTACAGAACAAAACACCGTTGTGACTGAGTGGAAGGCTTCGTTTGCTTTCAGCAATGTCAAGTTGCTCGACTGTCCACCTAAGTTTACCGCAGTGGGACGGTGGCTCCCGAAAAATCCGCTTTATTTACTTGGTGAATGTAACATCGTTTAGGCTGACTGACTGTCCCAACAAGGTGAGTCGCTTACAAAGATATTTTTGGACTGATAGCTGAAAAAAAAGTTGGCAGTTTTTTTGTTTAGAATCATATTTTTTATACTACCTGAAACCCGCTAGAGAGTGCTATATCATTATCATCGGTATTAGTTCTTCAATATCAAAAGTAACCAAGTCCATTTACTCAAGTACTATAATGTGGTACAATTTTGAGGTGCTTGTACTTTATTAGAGTATTTCCATCTTTTTGCTGCCTGCTTCTACTCCATTGCAATTCAGAGGCAAATATTGCATCATTTACTCCTCTACATTCAGATTTATTCCACTAAATAAAACCAACAAATAAATTATGATGTATTTTTTTATTTTTGAAAAGTCTCAGTGGGGTCTTATTATTAAAGACAAATTTACAAAACACCTAGCAGTTGATGACATAATTTTAAAAAAAGCTTTACCTTCACCAGCTGAAACATCAGTGACAAGTGACAAACACACTGACAGTTATGTCAGTAATATCATATACATTATTCTGAAGTGAACCATGCTGCCTAATGAGCATTGGCACTTTTGGTTATTTATGTGTTTTTGATGTTAACACGTGTACTTTATCTAAGTAAAATTTTGAATGCATGCCTTTTGTTGCAGAGTATTTCTACATTGTGGTCTCATCAAGATCTGAGTACTTCTTCCACTGTTGCAGTCACAAACCCCTTAATTGTACATAGAAAAATGCTGATAAATGTATAATTTATCCAAACAAAATGGTTTTGTAATGTAGAGTTACATGCAGTTACATACATATAATCCATATATGTAACTGCTTTTCCTGATCTGTTTTTTTTTTCTTTTTCCTTCTTTTGTTTTTGTTTGGACCTGTTCCAGTGTTTCATATCTATATAAGTATATTTGAATTGTCTTGTTATTATAAACTGTGACATTCTACATTCTCTGAAATGGTGTGCTGTCTTGGCCAGGTCTCCCTCAGAAGAGATTTTAATCTCAAGGGACTTCGTGGCAAAATAAAGGTTAAATAAATACAATTGAAATAGTAATTTTTCAATAGTACTCAATGTGTCATTGTTTTGCATTGTAATTTACACAACTGCTATTCATACACATACTAACCTAGGTTTCTATTTTGTATAAAATCAGACCATTTCCTAGTTTGTCAACTTGTATTATTGTAAGACTGAACAATGATGTGGCTCCATTTTCTCTGTTTCAGGGTCCAGTGATTCCTCTCTATTTAGGAGCTGATCTTCTGTCCAACACAGACATCCGTACAGAGAACCATCCCCGATATCATGCCAGGTTTGCCAAGAAAGGACTTGCCACAAAAATAAATTTTTCTTCAGGTAAAATATAGAAGATATCACAAATACATGACACTGAGATAAGACATAACACTGGCTTAACACCAATGCCCACACATCTTTCTTGCAGCATTCAGGTTCAATGGGTTGAAAGTGCCTGCTGCAAATAACAGCTTGTGGTTCTACAGCATTCAAGGACTTTTCCGAGTTGCCTTTGAAATCTACAGTAAGCAAGAACAACTTGCAGTGCTGGAGAACTTCCAGGTATATGTGCGTTATGTAAGTCTCTGCATGATTTGTTTTATATATATACCACTGTGTATTTTTACTGTATTACTACTGTCTTTCCCCTGCAGGGCATTTGGAAATCACAGATAAATGACAGCCCTCTGAAAATGAGCTACAGCTTCAGTGTGCAGCTCGATGTTTCAGTGTCCCTCGGCCAGTGTGACACACAATTAAGCAATGAAATGTCACAGTCTGTTTTTTACCAGGCAGACAAGGAAATGGTGGATGTACATGGAGGTGACACAGCTAAAACATCAGAAGATCACGATTACTGTTCTTCCCCAAAGCAGAGTTTGCAAACTGAGCAAAGCCAACCTCTTGTGTCCTCAGTTAGACAAAAATTGCACAGCTTGGACGACCAACTCTCCTCCGACCCTCAAAGCTGCACAGAGCAGCTGGAGACTGTTTTGCTGCTTTTGGAAAACATCAATCAGTACATAAAAGGTAATCTAGAAGAAAAGGATGCGACTGAAACTGTGCTAGCCCTGCTAAAGGCCAAAGACTGGGGCTCTGTATATTCAAGCTCTCTGCTTAGTTGTGTTGGATGCTGGCTTGGACAGCAGTTTCATGCAGCCAACAGCAGCATCAGCCACAAAGTGGAGGGCTTTAAAGTTCAGCATATTGAGCGAATTAGTGACTTGCCACCTGCTGAGGAACTAGCCACAGAGCTCTTCCCTGAAGCCATGCAAACACTGCTGCTTCACTGGATGGGCTTAAGTGAGGAGTCCTCCCTGGAAAAGAGGCACAGCGAATACCCAATCCTGCTCCTCATCCTCGAGTTTGCAAACCATAACCTCATCACTGGTGTAGCTCATGTGCTGTATTCCAGTCTAATATGCAAGTAAGAATGCACTTTGCTACAGGTACCAACAAGAAGACCTGCAATTTACCTTAATGACTTTTAGTGTTCTAAGAAATGTGAATTTCTGTGTAAAAAGTTGCATTTTCTTCTTTGGGTTGGTCTGGTTTTTTTGGCTATACGTCCTACTACTGTCAGGTTTGATAATAACTAGGGCTGGATAGTAATTCAACATGATTAATTAAACATTATGATTGAAATATTTCATCATTAAGTTCATTTTAAAAATTGTAATTTCCTTGGCTTACACTGGGCCTTTGGGTGGTGACTGCACTTGACAGTGAGCATCGTCACACATGCGTTATTCATTTTCCTGTCATTTATGACTATTTGATAACCAACAAAGTAATTAAATGGTCAGAAATAACAGGAAAATTAATGTCCATGGTGCTTGGATAAAATGGAACCACAATGAATAAATCTGGTTAACAAGTTTAATTTTTCTTTTTATTCTTACTTCTTGTCACTTTGGTTCTGTTGATTTTCCATTGGGGCTGACTGAAACCTCTTTGCGGCCTTGCTAAAAATTCCTCCATGCAGGGAAAAACCTTAGAATCGGCATGATTTTTGGCTTCATTTGATATAAAATTGATACTGGAAAATATTATCGTCATATTAGGCATGATATATTCAACTTAAGTAGTTTTACTTAATCCAGGTCTAGCAACACAAACTTCATTTAAACCAGAATACTATTACCCACTCAGACATCCTACAAAATAAAAAAAATAGGTGATGTGATGTATAAAAAGTCACTATCAACACAAAACTAATTTATTTCAAGAACATTTGAAACATATTACTCCCTTCAAGTGCATCTCTATCCATGGCAATCCAGAAGACAATATGTATTATAACCCATGTTTTGTTTTTCCCCAATCAAGAGAAGTGAAACTAAGGATTCTGATAATGCTACATTGACTTCAGATGCCTTTTACTAAATGAATGTAAACAGTGTTCACTTGAACCACATTATATTCAGTTTATGTTCAAACAACAACATATCAATATATATTTGAGTTTAAAAAAAGCTACCACATTATTCAAAACAAATACCTAATTTTCTCCTGCATCAACCAGTGAAAATGATGCTTCCTCTGCAAAGATGTACAGATTAATAAACACTGAGACCAACTCAGCACTTGGCTATTTACATTATGTTCCAATATGCGAGACCTTTGTCTATAAATAAATTACAGATTCAGAGCAACGTCCATGCAAGCTTCAGGGCTAGCGATGAATTGGTAGTCCTATATGATCAGGTGAGTGGCAATGACGGCCAGAGTTTGGCACTAGACAGAATCCATTCCACGTGAGAATGAGGAGGAAAAGCCGAGGCCCATCCCCCTCTGAGTGTGTGTTTGAGACCGAGCCATCTCATACTGTACATCAAGGTTCCTAAACATCTCCTCTTGTTTCTGGAGAGTCTTCAAGCCTTCATCGTTCAGTGGTTTGGAAGCTTCTGCCTCCTCGTCTCCCTGCACACACCAAGAATTCTGCTTAACTCTGACAAGTTACAGCTTCAAAGTGGTAAAATGAACTTAACTTTGGTTAAGTAAAATAACAAATTATACTTACTTTAATACCCATTAGTTTGCGAAATTTCACATTTTGGTCCTTGTTTCCAAAGTTTAGCTTCTCCCATAACTCGGCTGTTTGGGACTTGTCCTTAAAAAATAAAACCAAAATGATGAGGCACTCATGTAGGGATAACCACGAGTAAACTAGATTTCAGAATATCCTTTTTCTTGTTGAAATGATTTTGAAACCAATTTTATGCTATCTATGAATGAAAAGCTGGGTGCAAAGATCATTAGAAGCAGCAAAGTCAAAGCTTACCCCATCTTTCTTTCCCTGCCATAGCATTTTCCTCTTTTTCTCCTGCTCTGCAAACTTCATGGGGTTTACAGCGGAAGGATTATAGTAGCTGGGCACAGCAATACCAGTCTCTGCCAGGGTTTTTGCTTGAAGGGCTGCCATCTGTGCCGCCATGGCAATCTGAGGTGTGACCTGCGTCCCAGAGGCCAGGAGGGCTGCCACGTTGAGGGCAGGGTTTGAGGCAGCTGCTGCAGCAGCAGCAGCCGCTGCAATAGGGGCAGCCACTGAAAACAAAATACAAACCAGAGTAAGTAGCCGATTCTTGACTCAGCAGTCAAGGTTTTAGCACTTTGCACTATG
Organism: Amphiprion ocellaris; assembly: GCF_022539595.1. Classification (NCBI taxonomy): domain Eukaryota; kingdom Metazoa; phylum Chordata; class Actinopteri; family Pomacentridae; genus Amphiprion; species Amphiprion ocellaris. The sequence goes on along the minus strand of NC_072771.1, from coordinate 25,866,209 downwards.
AGCACTTCTCACCTGCAGCTATTTCCTGCTGTTGCTGCTGCTGTTTCTCAAACATTTCCTTCTCTTTCTGCTCCTGTAGTTTCTTGGCTCTCTCTAACCTGAAAAGAAAAAACAAGATTAATTTGCTCAACTGCCTAGAAAGACACATTATGCTCAGTGCATAGTATCTAAAAAGGGCTGAATCTCAAAATCATATAATAATAACAAGTTATTCATCATTTTCTGCTTTTTACCTTTCTCTAACAGAGAGAAGGTACAAAGGGGGAAAACATGAAACAAAGACCCCTAACCAGAATAAAACCATGAATGTTGAAAAGACACCAAAGACACTGGCAGAACCCCGCAGTCAGTACTATTATCTTTTATGTACAACCTCACTATCTGGCAAAGGCAACATGGATAATATATAGTCTTAATTTGAATTTGAAATACAGAAATAAATGTCTCAATTGGGGAAGAATTTATTTCTCTGTCTGGCTCCATTTATCCTACCAAGTGTTTCTTGCCCACTAGTTAACTTTAGAAAATATCAAAGCAATAACACAAAAAGTAAAATTTGACAATGCCTGGCAAAAAAACTCAAGAACCACCAACATTTCCTTGAATCAGCCAGAACAGCCAACCATCTACATTGTAAACGCCCTGTTAGCTGTTGCCTTGCCTTCTGGCCAGGGCCTCCTGTGCATCCATAGCTGTGTTTCGGCCCCGGAAGGCAGGTGGATTAACAGACCTGCTTCGACTCTTTCGGCGCACTTTCTCCGTCCTTTTCTTTCTCTCCCTGGGGGAAGAACCAAAGCAACTCAATAAGCATACAGTTAATAGCATGAAAAATGAAGGACAAAAGTTCTTACACTTCATCACTACAATGCTCTTATTTTAGTTAAGCTCACCTGCTCTTACTGCGACTTCTGCTATGATGACGGTGTTTGGTCCTTGAACCTGAGCGAGACCTAGCCTTCTTCTTCCTGTCCCGACTGCGTGATCGTGATCGCCGTTTGTCCCTACTTCTGCTGTGGTGGCGTCTGAAAGTCACAGTATTCCTCCATCAACATGAATTCAAGAACTTAGTGACATAAATCCAGTGCTACTGTAATTTCATTTTGAGAAATAATTGGAACAGTGTTTATTGTATTAAAAGGATTTACTAAACATTAAAAATGTGTTATGCGTGCACTTTGTTGATAGAACTAACCTCTCTCTTGAGTGTGACCTGGACAAGCTCCGGCCCTTCGACGACTTCCTATCCTTGCGCCTGGATCGCTCCTCTCCATTCTCTACGCAAAGTCTCTCTTGCTCTTGCTGCTCGTCTGTTTTTCTGTGTGATTTTGATGGCTTCTCAGAGTCTCTCTTTCGTGCCTGTTTTAAGAAGAAGTTGTCTCTTTCAGGAAAATAGTGCAACAAAAAGAGTTAGTACCATGGCTTACAGCAGAAGGTATGTCATAAATTTGACAAGTTCAAAAATTCCTTGTCATTTCAAACCCAGTTCCATAGCATGTACAAACATCATTCTCAGAGCATGATTGCAACTGTGGGCATTTCTGTGTATGGACTACTTTGACTGCATCCATTACAAAAAAGTTTAAGGAAACAATCAAACCAGCACATTTGGAATGTCTCACAAATTTTGATAGTGTGCATGCAAACCTTAATATCTGATTCTCAGGAGAAACACTTTAATGAGGTTTATCAATTTAGCAGCAACAATTCAGTGAAACCTAAATGCTTTGAACTCGTACCCACTGAAAAGTTCAAGTAGGGATGGGCATCCACCTGATGTTTTACAACTTCATATGAGAGTCTATTTGGATTAATTTGAAAATTAATTTGATTAATTATGCCCATCCCTAGCTGCAAAAGATGCAAGTTAATTCCAATGTTTCTACTAATAATGTGAGACAAATAGGAGTTTGAATGGCAGATAGTTACCTGTCCCAGTAGTAGGCATATTATTTTGCTATGTCAGCAGGGTCTTCTGTTCAGTCTCTTCGTGCATTAGCACGCTGAGTATGATTTATTATAGAAATGTTATCATGTGATCTACATACAGGATTTAACAAAAAATAAAAGGAAAAAACTACTCTTCACCATCTCATATGGTTATAAATAATGACAGATATCCAAGGACACAAGCTTCCTTTGAAATGTGAGCATAAGACGGGCAAAAAAAGGAGCCTTTCCATGTGAGTAAGGCCATCACCATCTATTTCTGTCATTCTTAACTTTGGCTATTGCAACTTCTGTAACCTAATAAAACATACTCACCTCAACTTAAAGCTAACAACGAATATAACTGCAAAAGGTCTTCAAAATCACATCTAATGTGTTTCTAATCTTAGAAATAAATGTATCAATTACCTCTTTGCTCCTGCTGCGACTTCGTCTGTATTTTCTGTCACCTGAAAACAGCAGAAAGCAGAGTGTTGGCAAATAAGCATTTCAAAACGAGTCCTTTGTTCAAAATTGTCTAAAAAAAATAAGGTCAGGAAGAACACATTTAGACACAACAAATCCACTAAATAGTATGTCATGCAATTAGAGGACCAGATTGTGGTGTAGTGTGCAATGTACTCTTTGCTGTGCACACATTAAATCTGCACTTTTTAAAAGACCATCAGAGGTCAGACTTTGCTCAGTAATTGTAGTTATATGTTGTCATTTATCTTTATGTAAATACATGTTTGCAAAATAACCGCAGTCACCTCACAAACATTCGAACAGTTTAGATATTTGCTTAATCAGTATGCAGTTCTGTTTCTCCATTTTCACTGATTAATTTCATAAACATCTATACTGAGAATAAATTCCATCCCAAGGTTCTAATACTTGAGCCATTTCAGTATTTTCTGGGTACTATTACACAATACTAACGTTTTCTGTCCCTGGAGCGTGACCTTGACCGTGAATGGTGGTGTTTGGAGCTTCTGGGAGATCGGGATGACTCCATACTGTGCTTTTTTCTGTGATGCACGGGGGATCCTGTTCTGGTCAATTCGACAGAGTCGTTATCACTTGCCTGAAACAAAAGTTAAGTAAAATCAGAAACAGAAGCACATCAGAAGTAAATCAGTGCGGTACAGTATGCACATTGAGTAATTCTGTAGTTGTATACACCCCCAAAAGGCAGCGTGAACTATTTTCTTCAGATTATCTCTTGACCCAAAAAAACAAGTTAACATACAACTGAGATTACTTACAGTGACGTTCAAGCACGAATGTAGTATCAGATCATTAAAAATGTAAACATGATTTGCCACACACACTTTAGTCAATCTCCACCATGTTGCTGCATCTCAGATGTCAACCACTCAGTAAAAGTCATGAATTTGCTCATTAGCTTTAGATATCGTTCTTGCATAACTTGCCATTATTATTGTCGCTGAAATCAGTATTCCACTAGAAACAAAACCACCTGCATTGTAGGTAACCTAATCTGTGTGTCAGTAGAAAGCAAAAGCACTTTTTAATGGAAATTTAAGTTTTTAAGTTTCCACCAATGGGTTTGATTTCCACTGTATTTAAAAGTTGGTTTTAGGGCAAGTTGCTAAGAACATTTATTAACAGATCTTAAAAAATATTTAAAGCAATAAATAGCTAATTTATCAATACTGATAATATCAGTTTGTTTCAGCTCTACCAAACATTATTCAAGAAAAACGCCCTATGCTTACAACTAGAGAGCCCACATCCTCAAGTATCCTACTCATTTCAATACACTTGTAATGCACATTTTTTCCCTTTAGTGTATTCTATAACATAAAAATGTTTTGCTTTGCACATTAAGATCACTTGGAAGCACACTGAATTTAATCAAACAGTGACTTGAAAGATATTAAAACTGTTTTTGAAGTATATGTATAGCCTATCTTCACAGGCACATTGTTCAAACCTATTATGTGCTCTATCGAGGGAAAATGATGCTCATGTTGCTCAACACTTTTCATCCCACTGCAGTATACACTTAATATATATTAAAGTTACAAATGTAATAAAACCTGGCATAAAAAAACTGTGACCCCCAAACACAAAACCCAGCGCTTTTAAAATGCCATTAATAGCACTACAAGAGTCCACACACATCTCACAGGTCATCGCAATGTTAAACACGTTTAGCGCTCACTGATTCTTATGTATGGCCACTCTCTTGGCTAAGTCGAAATACGCCATCACGTGGATTTTACCTAATTTACAAAAAGTAAACAGTGACCAAGGCATATCCCACCTACACGAGCTAAATCCGTCTATGTTCGTCATTCAGACTTCCATCACAGCGATTTCAACGTTAGCCAGGGTGCTAAGCTAACTGACGCTAACCGCCATCTTTAAGAATTATATTTTCTGAATTTGATCGTAAACCTACACAAACATTATTACGGGGTCGCTGAATTCGTGTAAGTCTTGGTCCTGGTTATATAATGGTACTTACCGACATAATCCCGAAGCACAATGTATATACGTTAGGGGGTCTTTTTGCAGTCTGTGCAAACGGAGAGGTAGCTCACTGCTAAGGCCGTTGTCTTGCTCAGCTAATTTGATCTGGGTTGCCAGTTTCCACTTCTTTAATCCCCCTAAATGGCGAAAAACTGTTGTTAATACCAGATTGAACGGAGCAAAAAAAGGAGCAGAGACACAGGAATGGTTAAAAAAAACCATAACGAATACTGCAGTTTTTATTGAGTAAAATCAATGATGTTTTAATATATATTCATTACGAGTAACACTCGTTGAACTTTACCTGTCCGGGTGAGGAGATTTGCTCTGATAAACCAGTTTGTCTTACAAACGCTTTGAAAACGTTCCTTGTTAAATAAACAACTGATCGAATATTCTGAAAACATATAAGGAGTCCCGCATGAAAGCAAAAACTGGCATAATCTTAGAACAACTGCCGTAAATGTAGCGGAAGAAAACCTGGCAACACGACAAGGCTCTCCGTACATTCCCACAATGCCCCGCCCGGAACTCTGATTGTATTCTCCCTGAGCTCTGACTTTCAGGCAGCATTTATTCCCAAACTGCTACAACTCAAACAGGTTTCGTCAATTACTTGGCTCTGCTTGTACCACAGACATGTAACATTATACTGGAGGCCGTACGATAGGTTATTTCTGCCATTCCTTGACAACGACGCTGGATTTATGCATAGGCTCACAAGAAAATTTAACCTGCAAGGCAAAGTTTAGGGAACATACCAAGGTCACGTCGAATCATCTCCAGCAGCAACCCGCCAAATTCTAAAGCTAATACAGCGGAGTGATGTTGATACTCTGTGTTGTTACTGTCTAATTTTTTCAGCAAAGCGGTGAGTTACGAACAGGGGGGGGTCTACATAGTAATTCACCATTGCTTTAAGCTTTCAGCGTTCACCTGACATTTGGTTTGGTTTTGTAATTTTCGGCTAACTTACTAGCATTAGCGTTGTAATAGCATTAAGGTGATGTTAGCATACAACAGTTAGGTAATGACAGCTAGCTGGTCTAGCTAGTTTTCGCACTTGGCGGAAGAACTCCTGTTCAAGCCTTTTTACATTACAGTCACATAACAGAATCTTTCAGAATCTCTGAGCTCCATGACATGGCGATGTGGAGCGACGTTGAGCTTCTGACCAACGAGGACACAAACACTGTCCGTTTCGACAGTGTGTCAAAGGAGGAGAATGGTAGCGGCTTGTACCAGGTGGATACGCTGGTCAAAATCTCTACTGCCAATGAGGTAATGAATGTCAGTGTTTAGTTCACTTTCTCAGTTTGATCCTTATTGCACACATGTCCAGGAGTGTAGTCAAGACTTCTCAGGGCTGTACTACAAAGTGAGGTACGTTGACCCTTCTGATCCGGCTAAATCACCATGGTAACAGATGCTGCAGTGGGCTGAATGCATGTGTCCTATTGCCAAGATAACCTACGTGCATTAAGTTGGTGATGCAGAAAAAACTTAAATATATTGTTAAGCTTGGTCCAGATTTATTGCCTAGTTTGTTTTACACTGCTGCCATTGTGGCTACGAGAAAACATATTTTAAAATGAATTAGTGTGTTGGTGTTAATCATGAACATTTGATCAGTAACCTTAGTGTCACTTTAATATAACATGTAGCGGTGATGGTAGAAATAAGTTGCAGGCTTTGGGAGTGCATGGAGTGGTAAAATAGATATATTGATTTACATAATTAACCATTTTATACCAGCATTTCTTCCTTGCGTCATACAACAGCATGTTTTGCCATAATAAATTCTGATATTTTTCTTAGCTTTGCACTTTAACAACTTGCTGCACCAATCGGCCCATTTTGAGTGGAAGAAGAGTCAAATATCAACACAAGCAGGCCGTTTTATGGCAGCCTGTGCAGTTAACATAAAAGTTGATAACAAATGTCATAATACACATCTTTAACTGGACTTTTGGATTTGATTGAGCCCGCTTGCACAAAGAAAGTCTATCTGTGTCAGACTTGCTTTGTAGTACATCCCTCTGAAGGAATATTGTTTTCTTCCCGTAATATTTAATGTACTACAAGAATTACACCTTAGTATTAACAGCACTAACCAGTGATCTGATGGAAATACGGGTTCTTGCAGGTGCACACAGATCCCCATCTCTCATCCTCCAGTGGTTCAAACTGGAGTATTGTCGTTGCTGACAAGACAGTTATCCTGTTTGATCAGAGCTATCAGACCATCTTTCTGCTTCTTAACTTTGGTAACCAGCTTCATTTTATGTTACTCCTTTCATGTCCATGCTGTTCACTGTCTGTCAGATTGTGTCTTCTGAGATTTCTTAAATCAGCTGGTCCAATAACTTCCAAAAGATGACAGACACCAATTTCTCTTCAAAATCAGTTTGAAGATACTGTAAATGTTTACACACATATCAGATTTCTTTATAATTTTCCAACAACATAGTTTCACTTGTCACAGTAGCTATTGTACATTGATAGCAAGGCTTGTTTTTCAGAAACTGATGTGGATGACATTGATGTATGCCTGGATGGGCAATTTTTGGTGGTCTGTGAAAGAAATGGAAATCTTCATTTGGTCTATGTTCCACACAAGAAAATCCTCCTCACCAAGGTATGGGTATTTATTTATTTTTATATATCTTTAAGGCCTAGTATAAAAAGATTACTTTACATCTTGATCACTTTGATCTCTATTTGTTATTCTGTACCTGTCTGAAGAGAAATGCTCAACTGTACACGTTGGAAACAACATTAATAATCCAGATCACTCTGTTCTGTATCGTTTTCTGAATTTGTAGACTTTGGTTGAGAAACCATCCAGTGGAGATAAGAAAACCTATCGCTATCTCATCATAGACGAGGACAAAGCATCCCCAGGTGAAATTTATACATAAATACAAAATGGATCTGTTCAGTCATGAATGTGCAACCTGCACAGAAAACACAAGGGTGTTTAAATGTTTTTCTCCGGCTGGTATATCTAATTATAAATATGTCTAATTTGAAATCCTGAATTCTGATTTTATTGGCAGGGATGTACCATACGTTCCTTCTCACAAAGGACGGCTTTTTCCACATTACAAACCTTGCTCTGGCAAAGATTGAAACAGGTATCAATATGAGGAAAGTTCTGCATAGAGTTTGTTATAAGCTACTCTTTTGACTAAATGCTTTTTTCTTTTGCCATGCCAGCCATTGAAAAAATGGATGTTAGAGCTTTGAAAGAGGTAAGTAAATGCTGTCTTGGTTTATGCAATGGATAGATTATTTTATGACCAAAAAGAAATAATTTTACTTTTGTACTGATTTCAGCTCCAGTCACTCATCAAAATAGACTTTTGCTCCACCAAGGATTACCATGATGAGGGTTGCAGTACAGCAGTGATGTTCAATCTAGGCCACGAAATCCACTTGATGATTGGGGTCAGTGTTCATGAAATAAGCTTTATAAATGTATTTACCAATTGCAATTTTGATTCATGGGTTACATTTGAATGAAAGCACATCTAAAGAGTAAAATTAAAAGATTTCTTATTACAGACCTTGCTACTTCAGGTATTATTTTTTGCTCATTTTATTTCTGACCAGCTTATACTGTGCTGTTTTCTACACTTCATTCACAATTGAATGACTTTCTGGCACAGCACTTAAGAGAAATCAGATCATCAAAATTAATCATTCAGAAACAGCACATCTAGAGTCTTGCAGGTTAGATTAGGTGGTGTACAATCTTCTTAAACGTCAGGTATGTTGTCTTACCTCAGAATTAACCTGCTGTTATGACAGAACACACATATGAGCCAATTCAGTATGTTTTCAGGATGAAAATGAGAAATTTAGACCAACATCACGTTAAGCATCAAATAGTGTGTTGGGGAAAATTACTCCTCATATAATATAACATAAATGAGCAAAAACAATATTCTCTTCTGTCACAAATTCATCATTTTAACAGGGGAATAAAGACAACGTTGTGACTCACTGGATGATGGATCCAAAGCAGGCAAAGATGTGCTTTGTTCACTCCATCAACAATAGCCTAATTCCAGGTAATTTCTTTCTTCATGTGTGTTGCTACACTTTGTCACTGTTTCTTAAGGAAGAAGGGGTTTTTAAAAAGTGAAATGGTTCATTTGTAGGAGATTCAGCAAAGGACAAATGTAGGAGCAGTTATTTTTCGGATATGGTTGCTTAATAAGAGGAATATAAATATAGAGAAATGCTGTAAAATGCAAAGTGTGGGTGAAAAAGAAAAAATAACACATAAAACAACAGTACATTTTTAAAGAGCTTTTTTCATTGTGTATATTTCTGCTTTACAGGTGTGAGGAAGATGGTGGTGGTGGACAACCTCTTGTATATTCTCGACACTGAAGTGAGTCCTGTGGTATCACCATGAGCTGTTTGATCAACCAGTGCAGGCTGTTACATTATGAAATATTTGATGTTTAAATATGGTTCATGGTGTGACCCTGATGGTTTTCTTCTGTCTCAGGATATTCTGAGTCTTTGGGACCTGCATTTCCTTGTCATGGTTCACTGTTGGCCGGATCTTTCCATTCATGACTTTGAACTCACCACAGAATGTGGCTCTGCCTCCATGGTGGCGTATGTATCAACACTATAAAACATAATCTAGCTGTAAATATACAGTGACATGAGTCTCCTTTAGACAGTGTTGAAAATGTAAATTAACCTGTGTGTTTCAGCCAAGACAAGGGCAGCATGAAGATGATTACACTGACAAAGCAAGAGAGCAGTCAGGTAGCAACATAACTCCCTCTGAAGAAACAATAATATGATTATCTCAAGTCCCATTTTGAACTCAATATGCTGGTTTTTCAATTTTTCAGATTAGCTCTCTGCAAATACGATTTCTGCCCTCTATGACTGTCTGCTACTCTCTAGATGTCTCCTCAGTCTCCTGTCTCGTCCAGACAAAAATGAACATGGTAAATAATCAGCAATTATTAAATCGTTGCATGAATTATGCATATGCTGTTTCTAGATTTGAATGTTTCTACATTTTTAAGTTGATTTGTTCCTCCTCTAATTTCAGGATACGATTTATTTAGTTGAGGGGATTTGCGAGAGCCCAGAAAGGTAGGGTTTATATTTATTACTGTGATTTTCAGCCAGTGTTTGAATATTGAGATATTAAGCTATGCTTCATTTTGTCTTCCTGCTTTTCACAGTCGAGGACAGCCTGTAGCTTCTGTTGTTGTCAGATGCTTCACAGAGGCTTTGCCAGAGAACAGGTACCTAGTTTTAGTTAGATTCATTTGTACATTACTTGCAGTTTGTGAACCATAGTCTCCGTGATATTAGTGTCTTTTCTCTGTTTCAAGACTTAGCAGACTTCTTCACAAACACATGTTTGAAGAGGCTGAAAAGTTTGCCATCACATTTGAGCTGGACTTGGAGGTAAGTGTCTACTTTGACAGGCAAATCCAAATTTGGCCTTTGAGATCAGTAGACAATTGATCTAAAAGAGAAGAGCAGATTTAATATTGTTGCAAAATTGCTGTTATGAAATTGAGGCTACATGCCACTAAGAATTCTCTTTTTCTTCAGCTCGTCTACAAGGTGAAGCTCGACTTTGTACTGGAGCAGCTGGCCTCTGCCTCGGTGGGTGGATATGGACAGGATGTGTTGTCTGAACTTGTAGATGAGGCCAAAACGAACCTGATGAAGATCACAGTGAGTGTAATAGTTCTGTTTGTCTGATCACAATTTATTTTTCTAAAATGTTGATGAAATGTAAGTTCTTTGGTTAGCCACAGGAATCAGAAATGACTATTTAGACTCAACTCCGTAATGATAACAGTTACATATTTCTGTGTTGTTTAGGATGAGCAGTATGTGGTGGACTACTGCCTCAAAGCTCCGTGGCCGACCTTTGAGACAGCAGAGAAGATGTTAAACCACGCAGCCACACGATACGCCTCCCTACAGATTCAAGAAGCATTGGCCAGATTGGCGACATTTTGCAGCCTACACAGCTTGGAAAATTTCAAGTAAAGTCTATGTCTCTAATGGCCAATATTCTATCATTGTGGTTCATTGTGTTATATACTGTGGTGTACTGATTATTTATTTGAGTTTGTTACTTTGTCATTCATAGTGGAATTGCCTGGATTGAGTTTCTGAACAGCACTGATAACTTCGGAGACATTCTGACCCATCTAAGAGATGGAGACATGAAGGGTGCACAACTCCTTTGGCTCAGATATGAGGTAACAAATAATTAAATCAGAACCGTTTTCTGTACTCATTTTTGTACAGAAATGTTTCTTTCATCAATACATTTAACACTGTGTCAATAATGGTGAATCAAAATGTTTCTGTGAAAATGGTGTTCTGGTCAGATGTGATGTTTACTAGTAGGTTTTTTAACAGGGGCAGATTGCAGCAGAATTTGATGAGAGCAGGCTTGAAGCCATACTCGATGCCATCCCACAGGACCTGCCATCCCACAGCCTCTGCCCCTGGTTCAGGACAGTTTTTGTTCCGTTTGTGAGGAGAGTGCTCCCAGGAGGACAGGTGGGATGCGTTCACTCATGCATAAAATACTGTCATCTCTACCATATCGTGCTGAACTTAGTAAAAGTTCTGTCTGCTTGTCCTCATAGAGAAACTTGGCAAAGTGGCTTGAGCAGAAGGCAAGGAATTTAGAGCTAACAGAAAAGGTAAAGAAAGAAATACTCACTTGAACAACTTAAGCTAAGAAAACTTAGTAATTTTGTTAATTAGCTGTATAAAACACACAAAAGTTTATTGAGTCAGCTGAACCAGTGATTATGAGTATAATGTTTTTCTCCAGGGTGCTTGGCCCCAGAACGGGTTGGACTTAGCTGTGCTTGGGCTGCCTTCTTTATGGACATGGATGAAATCTGTAAGATAGATACAATCTCTGTTTGTGCCGTCACAATGATCATCTACTTGTGAGACTAAAATGCAGCTGACATACCATCAACTTATGTGTTTCATGATTTATTATATCTCGTAATTGTTCTGAAGGAGGATAAGAATGGTGCAGAAGAGGTGGAGAACCTCAAGGCCCTGGTGGCCAACCTTCGTCAGCTGCTGGACCTCCATCGAAAATACAACTGCAGGCTTTCACTTTCAGTCTTTGAGAAGGTTTGTCTTTTATTAGTGACGTATCTAATTACATCTGAGCTCCAGCCAAGGGTCCCATATGTTATATAGGTCACAGTCAAATAACATTCGCTTGCAAGGATACGTTCACTCAGTGAGTATGTTCTCATGCATTTGCTTGCAAGTGACTGAAAGCTCGACTTGAATGAGAAATGAACGGATTGTTTTAGGAAGTTGTTCAGTTTAGTTTCTTTATCTGAGTGACACAACGCTGTTATCCAGCATATATGTATATGGAGGTGTTGTGTTTAGGATGATGTTTATCCCTGTTACAATGTTTTGTCATTCTCATGTTAATAGTTTTTCTTTTGTTAATTTGAAAGGGAAGTGTATGGAGTGTGGCATTCTTCATGCTGGACAAAGTGCCGGCTCCAGAGCTGATCGCTGCCACAATAGAAAACAGCATCCTGCCATATGCTGAGGAGCACGAGATTCCGTTTGATGAGTTACTTCTACAGTATATCAAAGTAAAACTCCACTACAGCCAAATTACTGTGGACTTGCATTTATTTTTTTCCAAATATCTTATGTGCCTGCTTTATGCTTCTCAATCTGATCTTCACTAGGATCTGCTGGAACGCTGCAGTTCTCAGACCACAACCCTTTTTACAGAGTGGGAAGCCAAAGCAGTGGCTGTGCTCGGCTGCATGACTGATACTGATGTAAGTTTCTGTAACACCATTACACTTAGTCACAGACCACAATATGCTAACAGTTAATGAGCACAAATATTTGAAAAACCAGCCATAAGACCAGCAAAAGTAAAATCTCACATTATTGTATTTCCTGCCAGCTGATGGTAGGTGCTGTGCTGGAGATCATGCAGAAAGCTGTGGTACCTTGGAGCAATGTTGTGGAGAAACTGGTTCAGCAGTATCTTGAGATGGATGGACCAAAGTATGTTTACATTGTCCTCACCTGGAAATAGGTACCAATAACACAGCAACATTAGCTAAAATCAGCAGTGTCTATATGATTTTCTTTTACCTGATTTATTCTCCAGACAAGAGCTTTTAAAGGAAAGCTACCGTCTTATGGAGATTCGGAAACTTCTCAGAGGCTATGGGATCCGCAATTTCAACCTTTCTAACAGTACACAAATCATGGTAAATTTTATTTTATCAATTACATGACATAACAGATGACTTCTGTTGTTCCTGCCAATAAAATAACACTCATGCATGTGTTTTACTTAAGACACTGATCAGATACATCCTGAAGCAAGACGTACCAACATCTTTAGAGGACTCCCTGACATTAGCCGATGCATACAAACTACCGACATCACAGATAAATTACCTGTATCTCATCCAGCTGATAGGCCAAGGCAAGGTAGGTTAATGCACATATGACTGTTAAATCACAAATTTGTAGTTCCTTTTCTTTTTCTATGTTCCTGCTGTGTTGGTCGAAAGTCTCTTGTGCTGCTTTCAGACTGAGGAGACCTTGACTGTCCTGAAGAAACTGTCGTCTGCAGAGGCAGAGTGTGTGATTGAGCGTCTCACATCGTGGGCCAGGCTGCAGCTGGAGGACAAAGACCACATATCTGATGAGGTGAGGAAAAGAAAAAAATATGTCATCTTTCTGAAATCAAAGTGAATTTTATTGATTTTTTTGAAAATTCAGTTCAGCAAATGCAATGTTAAGAGCTCTGAGATCACGTTGGCAGCTTTTAACATGGTTGTAGGAAGTTTAGATTGTTCTTGCTGAACATTAACAGCATTTCAACATTACATTTCCTCTGCTGCTATGATTTACCATACCTATGTGGAGTTTCCTCGGCCACTTTCATTGCCTATTTAGATGATGTTGACAGAATAAACATCACAAATATACCTTCTAGTTGACCATTAATCACAATGGAAGTGCTCGTAAAACAAATGCCACTTCAATATCTGAACTAAAAAAAAATAGAATTATTAGAAGAGTATTATGATAAGCAGATAATCATTCTGTTGTTTTGTTTATAATTACTTTGTCTCGGCTTTTCTTTGATAGCACAAGAAACACCAAATGTTCATAGCTCAGGTGATGGTGGAGGCTCTGAAATACCTGCATCTAATCCAAAAGCGTAAGTGTTTACTTAATACTAACTCAATTCACTTTTCTAATTCAGAAACAACAGTGTCAAAACCCTTCTACTAAACATTAACCTAGCTAAAGTTTGCTCTTTTGCTGACTTATGGATTCCTCAATAAAGTGTATTTTGCTAACAGGAGTTGAAAAATATCACACAAATGGACACTTTTCATATTCCTATCACCTTAAAATGCATGAACAGCTGGAATTGGTTGTATAAACAAAGGTTATGGAAAGAAATGTTTTAATCGACCACCTAAACATCCAAGAGTGATGGCAGGTTTCATGTCGTCTGCAGATGATGCTCTTAAAAGCATGGAATGTGAGAACAATCTCATCATGTTCAAAGCGATCGCCCATCTACAGGTAAGCTTTGTTTAATGAATGTGTTTCAGTGTAGTTCTATCTCTTCTATGATTTGTTTTTTAACCTGCAGCCTTTCTTTCTTTCTTCTTCAGGAGGACTTTGATGTCTTTTTCACCCCCTCCAACTATGAGGATCCAGACATCCGAAAACAGATCCAGGAGCATCACATCACAGCCTATGAAAACACTCGTGGCCGCCATTCATCTAAGGCGAAGGCTATGACAACACCAGTTGTGGCTAATGATCCGGACGGCAAAACCAAGACCATCTCCACAGAAGCCGGCTTACGTCGTCTAGGAAGGCAGCTGCAGCGTACCGAGCAGGAGCTTTGGTCTGACTTGGCCTTGCGAGCTCTCGGAGTGGGAAAAGTGGACAAGGCCCTCAAGATCTTCAGGTTGGCATGTGTGAATGTTTTGTCGTGTGAAAACTGATCGGACTTTAGGCTTTTCCACTCCCACTTCAAACTTTTTCCACCAGTTCTGAATAATATGATGGTGTATTATGTTCTTTTGCCTTCATGTCTCCAGTGAGCTGTATGAGCACCACTATAACAGCAGTACAGGGAAGGTTTTGTTCACTGCTGCCAAGACATTATGCCAGATGCTGGAGGCAGATGTGCACATGGTGCTTCCTGATGACATGGACTTACCTGCAGTTATTCACTATCTGGCTTGTCAGGCCATCACTGTGTGCCACTCAGGTAAAGAACACATGTATACACTGCTAACGTTAAAAAACACTTTAAATTGATGAAAATAACAATTATTTCCTTATTTAGTTCTTTGTTAATTTGCTGAAATGTTACAGTAAAAATTGGATACAAGTCTGTTATGAAAATGCAACTGGAAGTTTGAAGTCTTCATTTATTTTAAACTCAGCAAGAAGTATAAACTAAAAATTACACAGGCGATATACACACAGAACATCAGAAAAATAAGAACAAAATAAATCTTTACAATATATGTCTGTCTTCAGGTCAACAGACAGTGGTAACACTTTTTGAAAATCTGACAGAGTTGTTTCTCTGTGTAACACAACTTGACTGCTCCTTATAGCTTCATATCATGTACAAGTTGCAAAAATCCCCAACGTTAATATTCTAACTGTTGCAGATCTACTTCTGGACTGCCTGGAGCTTTGCAAGTGCACACGGATCGCAATGGACGTCTATCATCAGTGTCAGTTATCAGACGACTATGGCTTCATAGGAAAAGTCAGTATCATGTCTTTTTCCATACAATCACACTTTATGTACTTTATTTTGGTCTGGTTAATATTTATGCTTGTACTTGTACTTTAATACTGGTTTAATTGTCATTTGGCATTATAATCAATTCCCATGTCTGACATAGTAGTAACTGAGAATCCCTTAGAGATAGGATAGCAGGAATTTGTGGATTTACAGTTAAAAAAAAAAAAAAAACCTTGTAGTGCATATGAATATTTTAACAGTTACAAAGTTCCTGTCATTTTGTTTTCAAGTATCAAATGAAACTTTCAACAAAATTTCATTGTGAAATTAACAAAATGTATTCAGTTAACTGTAAAATTTAATTGTGTAATGTAGGATTTGACCATGGAGGCAGAAAAAGATCCTTGTTGTCAGTGGAGTTTTCAAGATGTTTTTAATGAAGACTGCATTGTTCTGGACCCTGTGTCGGTGCTCCCTGTCCAGTATGAAATTACCAACTGCCTGCTGCCTATTTCTCACGGTAAGAAGATTATTTTATTATGTTGTTATACTTTACATACTATTTTAATATCCATTTTAGATTATGTCATCTTAGGCAGTCTGCCACTAACTTGATTTCACCAGCTGCTTTGCTAATTTATCACTATCCTTGCAGATACCAAACTGTACCCGCTAGACTGTTCATGTCTGTCTCACTGCTCATTCAAAGATGGTAGGTATTTAAATAGAAATCCTCTCTTTTCTTTCTAAAAGTGTATTTTTGAAAGTTCACCTTGTGTTTCCTGGCCCACGTGCAGGTTCAAACTACCTGCGGCCCCTCCTTGGTCCTCTGGGCAACATGCTCCAGATGTTACAGGAGTGCAGTCAGCTGGAGTTGGCCCTCAGAGTGCTGGTCAACTCATACGGCAGCTGCTTGCAACATGTCACCTCTAATGTTATGGACATAAAGCTAAGTACGCAGGTATGACTGTGACATTTGCAGTGATCCTCTATATGTTACTTAAAAAATTGTACCATTAGTATAACCTAAGTTTCTTGTCTGTGATACTTTGCTAAATGCATTGTAATGTTTGTACTGAAAATGACCCTTAACTTGTTTCCAACTTTTAGCTTTATGATTCACAAGAGCTTGAGAAGTACAAAATATGCCTGAGTGATCTCCGAAAGACCACCACGTCTGCTCTGAATGCTGTGGCTGTGGCCCTCTTGAACAAGGTAAGTCTCCAGAGTCCAGTGTCATGACAAGGTTGTGGAAGATTTGCAGCATTTGAGTGCATTTCTAAATAACTGTATCGCTATTTTCAGGTGTTCAACTGGAGGGTAGTTGATTGTGATTTGGCCATCGGACTCTGCACACTCCTCTCCAAAGCGGATGTGTTCAAAATACTGTGGAAAGTTATTGATAACACTTGGCAAAACTATGACAAAATTTTGGTAGGAAATAATCTCTGTTTTTATTCTATTGCCAATGTTTTTATTGTTTTAATATTTAAAATGAAAGCAAAAGAGTTAATATTGAAAACTTTTAGGATAATTATTCTGATGTGAAAATCTTTCTGGATTAGCAGGAGGATGAGGTTTGTGTGACACAGCTTAATACATAAAGAATCAACTGTAATGTCACCATTAAATTTTCTTTATTGAGATTAGGCTCTCTGAAAAAAATTTGTTATTTTATAAAGCTAAACTGTGTGCCAACTTTAATGATCGTTTAATGCTGCTTGAGATCTTAAAATATTCATTAAAAAATCAGTTTGTTGGGGGGAAAATGATTACATATGCAGGCACATGTTCATGCAAACTTTCAATCATTGTCTTCAAGTAATTAACTATTGTGTTTTGATTACTTCAGGCTGTGGCCAGGGTTGGGGCCAATCTCTGCTGCTTGTACAATGAAGCAGAGGAACAAAAGAAGTTTCTCTCTGTCATCACTGACGCTGAGTGGGGCATCAAGCTTAGCAAATTAGAGGTAATGCATCACTTAAACAAGAGCCAAGAGTATGGTGGTCTGAATAAATAGATTCATAGAGAATTAGTGTTATTACACACGTGTACCCCTGCTCTGTTCCAGATATCTATCCAGCCAGTGTTCCGCCAGCAACCTGAGATGAAGAGCAGTCTGATCCCTGTTTTGGTGAAGAACAGGAAGATCACTCCAGACATTATCCTCCAGTACTGCAGGTCAGTTACATACTTACTGTTGTCACTTTTGACCACCAGTGAAGAATATTAAACAAGTGGGTCTAAGCTGTACTTAAATGTGCACGCTGATGTGTTGTGAACTTCCCTGCCTTTGCTAAAAGTCGCCCTTTGCATCGATCTGTAGTACTTTTGGTCTTGACCACGACGGTGTGATCAACCAGTACATTACCACCTTACTGCTGCTGCAAGAGGATGAGGAAGCTGCAGGAGACCCAGGACAGGAAGAGATGCAGCATCTGTGTCATGCCGACACACTTCAGCGAGTCCTACAGATCATCCCAATGCTGCACAGCACCAGCGAGCTCACTGACAATCTCTGTGCTGCCATATTCAAGGTCTGAGTGATGAACCCTAAAGAAAAGGGCTTGGTGTAGATTATTTTTTAGACATTTATGATGAGTTTGTTTATATAACAGCATTTCATTTAAAATCAAAAATCTATCTGCATGCTTTATTGTTTTAAATAACAATAGCTTCGAGCTATGCCACTGCAACAACTTGTATCATCCAGTTCTTGTGGTGTTTCTGTTCCAGTCAAAAAAAATGTTTGCCACCTATTATCTGAAATGCTTTTCTCCTACAGCTCAGCCCTTACAACTACGAGAGAATCGAAGTCGTGCTGAAGATCATACAGGCTGCAGATGAGAATGTGACCAGATTCTCTGTTAGTCAGGTAAAACAAACACGCATATTTACAACTAAATTTTTCCTTTTCATCAAATTGAAATATGCAGACGAGGAATCATTGTCTTTTAATCTGCAGGCAATGGGCCTCCTTCGGCACCTGAAGTCCTACAAGCGAGTTTCTCCTCCCACAGATGTTGAGAACACATATCTTCTGGAAAACAGTCTGCTGCCAAACCCCCTGTCCAACAGCAGACTTCCCTTCCATGTGCTTATGCAAACCAAACATTACTGGAAGATTATCTGTGAGTTAATGTCATTGCTGAGTATTAATGCTGATAAGCTGACTTTAATAGATCCTTACCTGCTGAATGCTGGTATCATGTGTAATCAAAAAAGGAAGCAACTACTCTTAACTCAGCAAGGTCCTCGTGTTATCTCAGGTATAATAACAACATGTAAGACTGCCGCTGTGTTCCTGAAGTGATTGAAATATTAAAATATGTTTCTGCACTCAGCTCCTGAACTCAGTGAAGACACCTTTCCCACACTTCTTCTCATTAGCAAACTGATGAAGGTAAAGTGCACTAATCAAATGTTTAGACTTACTCTGTATAATCACAGAAATGTTGGATTTATCCATAAAGTTTCACTCTTCAGGTCATTCAAATCTTTCTGTCCCTATCCAGGTGAGCCTTGACAAGTTGTACATGTCAGCGGCGAACCATGTCTTTGAGAAAAAGATGAAGCCTTTACTCTTGGAGCAAAGGAAGAAGGGTCAGGGTCATCATGGCGCCAATAAGGAGACTTTCAAGGTGGCCATGACCATGATGAAGTATATCCACTGTATCCAGAGCCCAGAGTGGGCTGCTGCCACCGCCCACAGGATAACTCAGGAGCTTCCACCAGGTTCAAGATGCACATCAGTCGTTCCACTACACTGCTGAGTATGTTTAAATATATATACTTACTAAGATGTTTCCTGTTCTCTACAGGCTGTGAGAAAACACAGTCACTTAGGTTCTGTTTGGCTCTTGGAGATGCATGGCTCAAGGATCCAAACCTTGAGGTCAGTTTTTGTGTTTTTAATCTGCAGAAATTAACATTATGCAGCCTAAAATGTCTCAAATGTAGAGTGTTTCTCATGAATTTGCTGATTTTCTTCAACCTCTGTTTGATTCCAAACAGGAGGCGGCACGGGCCAGAGGGGAGACCTTTCTGTCAAAGCTGAAGCTGCAGTTTCAGCGCTCCGCTACTGAGAATACATTGATAACCAGTCAGCTGAGCAGCCCAGAGCACCTGAAGCTGACTGGACTGCCAGCCAGGCTCATAGTGGCTCTGTACGAACACAGCAGTGTGGAGCAGCGATACAGAGAGTCAGGAGGTCAAACTTATCCAGGTGAGCATGAATAAACACAGCAGTCACAGCAGTTCATGTTTTACTCTGAGATCAGGTTTGTTCATCAGTGCTCGCATATATGTTGGTTGCATGACACCGACAATGTTTTTTTATTTAACTGATTCGTTGGTCCTTCTCAGACATACATGCTGCAGTTAAGGAAATAGCCACAATAAACAACGTGGATCTTCTGAAAATCCGTAACATGATGTTGGAAAAATGGATCTGCAAAACAGGCCCAGCTGTAGCCAAGGTTTGTCAGTCAGAGCTTAACCTTATTTTTATAAACTGATTAGTTTCTGTTCATCAGTTTTATCAGATTTGCTACACTGAATCTGTTGTGTGAAATTCTGACAAAATTTTCCTTCTTTAATTCAGGATATTGGTAATCCAGACTGTGCCAACAACATTGAGGAGGACCCAGACTTAATGAGGTAGAGTCATCGCTATTGCTTTTTACATCTGAATACTCTTTAATTATGTTCCCTCATTTTCAAAATTAAATGCAAAGAACAGTACAGTATAAGGGGTATGTAATTTTCGGTTGCCTGTCACCTATGAATTCAACTGGCCTAACTGTACTTTAGGTTTAATAATCATTGTTGTATTTGTCTACTATGATCTAGTTAACAGCCATTACACTAGAAAGTTGGCTTATTGCATGTATTTGATGTTCCCAGGGTGGTGTACATGCTGCAGTCTTGCTCCATAGACGATGCTGTCCGTCTTCTTAAGCCCATCCTGTCCGCTGAAACCTGGGTGAGTTTTGATAAAGAAATCACATGAGTCAATATGGGACAAAGTGTCCAACAGAAGTGCCTGATGTGTGCTTTTCCTTCTGTAGCCCCTCAGCACTTCTGGGCCTCGTCTGACCTTCTGCCATCGAACTCGAGCGCTGCTTTGTCTTGTCCGTCTTGCTGATTCAGCCACTCTGGAGGCTCAGCTGCAGATCCCCAGTAACAAAATCCTGTAAGAGGCCATGAAAACAGTTGAATGGTTTAGACTGAGGTTAATGTAGAGAAGGTTTATTATCATAAATGTTTCTGTATTTTATATTGCAGATATTACCTGAAGTCCTACATCTTTGTCTCTCAACTGGAGGCATTAAACATCCCTTACACGCTGCGATCATTCCTCAGTAGTCCCAAAGAGGGTCTGGTTAAAGGGCTGTGGAAGAACCACAGTCATGAGCCGCAGGTATGTTCTGAGTGAAAAACTGTTATTGTATATTTACTTCAGTTTAGCTTCACGAGGTTAAAAATGTTACATACAGATGCAGACAAGCTGATGATGCCTTCTGTCATTTCAGGCTGTGCGGTTGGTGGCAGATCTGTGTCTGGAGTACCAGGTGTACGACCTTCAGCTGTGGAACAGTCTGCTGCAGAAGCTGCTGGGCTTCAACCTGGTGAGAGGACACGCGCCAGAAAATTCCTCACATTTACGCAATCTGTCTGGATTTTAAGAGGCAGTTTTTCTCTGGTTATTTCAAAGAAATGTCAAGGGAAATAGACTGCTGAACATCCTTCAATACATTGTTTTTTTCAAAAACATCGGCCTGGTCGTGTGTTCTGAAATACAGCTCACATGTATGTACTTCCCCTCCTCAGATCAGCCACCTCCAGAAGGTGCTCGAGGCAATAGTGGCTGTGCCTGCCTTGTGGGAGGTAATGTGTTCATCAGCTCATCATGAGTTTATAAGTTCATCATATAAAAAAAACAAAACAAAGGATGTTGGCACTTCTTCTGTTTCATTTTAAACAATAATGTAGTTCTATAGTATACATAGCGATTGCTTTAGTTGAACATTTGAAATGCAACACCAGAGCCAGCATTCAAGGTGTTGCTGTGTTTTGCGACTAGAATGATACCAAGAATAGCGAGTATCAAGCTAAATTTCCTGCATTCTAACCGCAAGATCAGTGGATATCCTGTTGTTGCAGATGTTGAGCCCAAAATAAGAAGTGTCCCCAAATGTAATGTTACATCATTAGCAATTTGACTAAGAAGAATAAGTGATGCTGAAGATGAATCTGAAATGTTTTTTTTCTTGTTGTATTCAATTTATTTTATTATTTAGATTTCAAGTTTCTCCAGGACCTGGAGGAGCATGATACTGGCACCTTTTGTCTCAGGTACTGGATTTAAAACTGTGAAGTTCACTTAAATTTACAAATAACATGGATTTTTATGTGTCTCAATGCTGACTGATGTTTCTTACAACACGTCCTGGTAGAATACGTGAGTCATTCAAATCTTCCAGCAATTCACATAACCAGACAGCTTCTGTTCAGTATTTCAATCTCTATAGGAAGAAGGAGACGTATGATCAGTACTTGAATTCCTACTTTTTCTATATAAAAGTTTCATATCAAAACTTGTTCAGAAAGGCATGTGAATTTACATGCCAGCTTTAAATGTCTTTTGCACTGTCATGCAAAAAAACCCCAAAAAACCATAGGTTTGCTGAAATGTTGAAACCCTGTTGTGGTATGAGTTTTGCAACTTGAGAGTTTTTGTGCAACCACAGAGAGACACTGAGATAAATATTATGAAGTGAGTTGGTTTCTAGGAAATGAATTCACTACATGCTTTTTGTGAGGCCTTAATATTAATTATTAATATTAATAATCTCCTGAATGCTCCTGTGTTTTCTTGGTAACAGCTTCTATTCCTCTGAGTCCAGATCAACAGGCGACACTCTACAGGACCTTCGTTCTCCTGCTCAAGTATGTTTTATTCATGTTCAACCATAACCAGCTGTACTGCATGCAGGATGACTATTCAGTTTTTTCATGGGCCGCTAGTGCAGGAATATGACTACATATATCAATTATCAATTTGTTTGTCAGTTGCCTTTTGAAATGCTGTAGTCATTTTCAAAAACAATGTTGGTACATACGGCAGCAAATACAAATTAAGGCTCATTTCCAGAAGGACGCAACAACCTTTGGTCAATCATGTTTTTCAATCAGAACTTAAGTTTCCTCTACACAAGTACAGTAATGGATAAGTCAGCTAAAAAAGTGTGAACACTTTATAAATTTAGGCTGGATTCTTTTGGCGAATCTCTGCAGTAGTCATGCTTAATGTCATCACAATTAGATCATGTAAAGTAATATAACACACATAGACACATGCACATGTTCGATTTATCTGTTACACTTTTCTTTAATCAACTTGTTTGTTTTCCTGTTTTAGCCTAATCAGGGTTAAGGGCTGCAAACTAAGCTCAGCTGAATGCTCTAGATACCTACTTATACACCTGCCGCATGCTCATCTGTACATAGTCATGGTTAACTTTACAGCCAAGTTTAAATAAATGCAGGCTGGAATTCGTTCAAGAAAAGGAAAAGCAGACCTCAATAATGCATCTAATAATCCCTTCATGTTTATTCCAACTGACCTGTCACACCTCTTCTCTCTGAAGGTGCCCTTTCCTGTTGAATCTGGACTTGATAGGAATTGCCAATCGCTTTGCACAGTTCCATCTGCCCGCCTTCGCCTTGGGAACTCTGCTTCTCATCCACTGTGCCAGTAAAAAGGCACAACAGGTCCAGGTAAGTGCATATATATACAGTAATAAAGTACTGGATGGATTTGAGGCTTCATTTACAACCATTCTATTTTTTCTTTTTTCCCCTGCTATTCCCAGGGCTTTCTGTCTGTCTGTAACCCGGTCACTGTCCTGGAGCAGGTTGAAGAGCTTATGAACACTGGTGAATTGGCTGGAATCCCTTCACAGGTCAGATGTGAACTCTTCCACCAAAGAAGCTGCGTTTCAAACTGCCTGAAGCTTTTACTCCTTGAACAGACAATTGCTGTAACAATTTGGCTCAGAACTTACATCTAAAGTGATGCTTCTTAAAGTTTTCATTTTTCAACTGCAGCTTTAACTGTCAGTATTCTGACTGTTTTAAATATTTCAACAGCAAGCTCACATATTTCTTTTTGTTTCAAAGAGAACACATCTCTCTTGTTGTTAGGTAAAATTGACCATGTAATACACCCTTCCGTAACAGAATCTATTTTTGATATATTTGCAGCTTGATGGTTTCTGGCTTGAACCTCTTGACAGTAAAGCTGACAACAGGGATGGGTCTGATAGGAAGTTGTGCAAGATGTTATTTTGGTTTTAATGTGTCAGGCAAAAACAGCTTTCAGTACCCCATATGTAAATACACACATGCTTCATGTGGACAGATTTGCCATTTTGCCATAAACATAAATGCAAGCAAATAGGATGCCTGCTTCATCAAAACATATCTGCATTGTTGCAAATTTTATTGCAATTTCTTGTCATTTGGATTATATTTTCTTATTACATCATGTTACATTATCACCTTTAAAACCCATCAGATCAGGGAGACTGTATTAACTTTTATCAGCCAAAATGGACAGCACCAGAAACTGCTGAAGACCAAACACTTCGACCATCTGAAGCAGCACATATTGTCCAACGGCCAACCCAACCAGGTGAAAGATTTGGTGGACTACTTGATCAGCCAGAACTGGTAAGGTCTTTTTCCCCATGAGCAAATATCACAAGGAAGCAGCACAAAAAACATGTCTAGTTATCTCAGTTAGTGTGGAACTAGATTTTGTGTCAAAATATTCAGCTGATCAAAGCCAACAGTTTACAGAATTGTTGTTATTAAAGAAAAGTTCTAAGTTAATTTTAAAATTACTTTTTTTTGCTTCATCATGTTTTTTTTCCTCCAAATTGTTCTCTAGTATTTAAGAGTTTTTTAAAAATATATTGACAAGCAAAATTAAATGGTGATCTATTATCTTGTCTCTAACTTAATAATGATACAATCATATATACAGGGATATTAAGAACAGGTTTCTCTATGAGACATGTAAACATCGTATTCAAAATATGATCACACGGGATCGATGCTGTTGATTTATTTTACATTTAAAAATACAGTCTATCCCTATCACATGATCAGAGCTCATGTGATCCACCTTACATTTGTTGAAGTTGAATATGACTCGGTGTCCACAGTGGAAAGGTTGGATCACTCCACTATGAACTCCAGTGGAGGTGGTAAAAGCTTCTCAGCGCAATTTGGAGATTTGGTCTCTTGCTAAAATGCAACATATGTAACTGAATTTTAGGCCATTTTATAGCTGTCAGAGTATCTGGAAAACTAAGCTGAGTTTTGTGAATTCTAACTGAGCTATGCTGTTGTATAAATACTTGTTCAAAACTATTTTAGACCATGGATTAAGATTTTGGATTTTTTTTCAGGGCTTTAATTAAAATTTTTCCCATTTTTTTTTCTTTCAGTCTAATGGCTGACAGATACTTAAACAGTTAAAGAGTAAACAGAAACTTGCTCAAAATCCTACATGGTGTGCCTGACCTTTTTTAAAATGTGTGATTTAAGTTTTTGATATCAGTTTCTTTGAATTTGTTTTTCAGCCAGGATGATGCCGACTCACTCGCTCAAGAGTACATGAAACTCAGAGAGCATCAAAGGGGAAAACCGCTGACAAATGGATCACCGTCACCAAGCTGCCTGAAGGTAAATGAAGCTGATGTGGTGGACCACTAAGTGGAGAATAAACACCACAAAGAAATGAATATATTCAAGAGAATAACAAACCTTTCATTCTGCTATAATTTGCTTTTCAGGACTTTCTTAAACTGCAAAATGGAGTATTGGAATAAACCAGCACAAATTCTTCAGCTATATTTTTACAGTCTTTCTTGAGCGATGCAGTATTTGCACTTGACATTTATCTATTAATTGTTCATGTATTATTTGAATAAAGTCTTTTCATGACTGAAAATTGTGTGGAATACTTCTTTAGAAGTAGCAGATCAAGAAATCCTATTTTATTACCTCCTGGCTTGTTTATAAGTATGTGTAATTACAGGCTGGCGTAATGTGTAAGGAACAATTAATGAAATCGACCGGATAAAAATTAATTGTAAAAATGAATAAAGGTTTGTCTTAACCTTCTTTCAGACATTCCTTCAGCTAATAATCTTTTAATGGCTACTCTGGGAAACTTGACTAAACCTCAGCTTAAAATCCTCACATTTCACCAAATTCACCGTTTCCTGTATGTGTCATTTTTTTAACAAAACACAAAAAAGTACTTTGACCAGACAAATTAAAATAATTCTGTGCTCCTCTGTATAACCACGGAGTCATTAGTGACTCAGCTGCAAGTAAGAGTCACTTAACAAAAATTCAGGACCCTGGTGACTGAACTGTAGGCTGTGTAGATTGAATACAACTACGAAAACAGATTAAAAATGTCAAAAGTGGTAAAATGTCTGTAGTTTGTAGAGTTACCATTCTTTTCAAGTATTGATAACACCTTCGGACACTTGGACAAGTGTTGGACATATTGATTTCAGGCTTTTAACACATTTATAAATTAAATAAGTTTAACTCTTTCTTAAAAATTACACTACATACATGTATTGAGTGTCACAGTTTTTAATAGCCATATTTGAGGGGTATTTTACTGACAGTCTAATTTCTAAAGGAACAGTTCCATTCTTTAGTCATACAAATACTTGCATGTTAATGAGGAAAAGGGCAACCACACTGAACTGTGCAGATCGTGACGTCTAAATGCATTAATTCCTACCCAAAAAAGAGTGTTATTGGTCACAGAGAGAACCAAACCTCTTTTGATCCAACAGAGTCTCACATAGAGCACAATGACAGCAGTACTGATTACAGCTGACACGGTATTGCTGAATAATTCAGCCAGCGGAAGATGACTTCCCTTTCAAATTCACACGCATTCTGCAAATAATGATGCTGTTTCGGTGTAAATTTTTGCAACATAATTCTTGTGCATTAGTAAATCGTGCCCAACTTCCCCTTTGTGTTTAACATGGCTCAAGAGCATGTATGATAATGTAATTCATATTGTGTTCATATGTACCATACAGACAGAGTGGGAAATCACACTGCTTCTATTTTTATGTATGCTATGATTGGCTTCTGGAAACTATGTAGAGGTGAAAGATTTTAAAAACCTTAAACTTTTAATTTGAACTGAAACTGGTAATTTCATTCGAAGATATCAGTTTCATTCTCTTTGGCGGCACCGATGGCGATAAGCAGTAACTGAATACCCTCACTGCCCTCAGATCCAAACTGTGACGCCTATGTGACATCAGTCGATTGACATCTGGTCCATGCCTCCATAACTTGGAGATTGGTGGTTACAAATGAAGGTTAAAAAGAAATAATGTCTTCTGTGACAAGGAAAAAAATGGGATTTTACATTAAATGTTGCAGCAAACACTCAATTTGTAATAGTGTAAATGCTCATTTAACTTGATCAGTGGGTCAGTCAGCATTCTGGTACCTCATTTGGCGATAGTGACAACAGCCTTTTATTTGAATAAAACATATTTGAGATTACTACTTTGAAAACCTTCTCCCATGAGAATTGCGTTTTCTGCCTTGTTAGCATGTCTGTATGTTGTTTACACACACACACACACACACACACATATATATATATACATATATATATATATATATATACATATATATATATATATATATATACATATATATATATATATATACATATATATATAACAACAGTGTAGAGTTACATCTAAGCCATTTCAAGGCAAATAACTATTCATTTAATGGAAAACACTTCTAAATATGAAGCTTTGACACACAGAGATGAGTTTTTAGGGATTTAGTCAATGTTTGGGCGTTGACTTTAAGTGGAGTGAGTTTGCTTTAGCTGAATGTGAGCACAAGAAAGGTAATTACATGCTGTTAGGGAAACTATTTGAGCAATGAGGAAGAGAATTCTGGCTTAAAGTGTCATGTGGTTAAATTAAAAAGTAAATTTAATGGAAACTAAAGTGTGTGAAACATCTTGGTCATCAGAGGTCAACGATGCTGTTATGGTCCAACCGCTAGAGTCAGCTGGATGTAACAAAATAAGATGCAATTGGTTTTGTAAAGCAATTTATTGCCCAGTGGCAAATTTAGCATAATAATGATCAAAGAAAGAAAACAGGACTGGTGGATGCAGCTAAATCAAACAATAAAGTAAAACCAAACGAAGGCTAACAGAGTTTTTAAACTCGTGAAACACTAACAAACAACTAAACTCCCTAGCCAAACCTAAACACAATAGCAGCGCCCACCACAAATAACAGAAACTAATACAAACGAGTCAAGAGTGCACAGAATAGACTAAACAAAGCCAGTGCCTCTGAACACACACATTTAGCACAATATGCGAGGACTCAAGTTACAACTAGCTTCTCAATAAAGTTAGTGGACTGCTAACAGGAGCCCCAGTCTTCACTGAGACTCCTCACCAAATTAGCAGCCGCTAACAAAAGCTCTAACTGTCCATAGACAGTACATTGGGGTGTTCTAAAACTTTTGACCAGTAGTGTATACTGGATAGCTATGAGAGGAATAGAAATGACATCTTCTTTTTAGAGCTGGCTGAGTGACTGGGAGCCAGTTTCTCGAGTTTTCATCTCAGTGCTTTCGACAGTGTCTGCTTGGGGCAGGTGAAGAGCTTTCCTGACGATGCTCTTAAAGGCAGGACTGGAGAAATAATAGATCACAGGATCCATGGCACTGTTCAGATAAGTCAGGCTGACGGTGATGTAAAATACAGAGTTCAGATCCTCCACGGCAGGACAGATGTCAGGTTCAGGGAGGATGTTGGTTAACTCTCGTGTCTTGATCCAGATCAGCAGCTGTGTGATGTTGCTCGGGAGGAAGCAAATGATGAAGACCACCACCACTACCATGATGAAGAACAGAGCCTTCTTAATCTTGGCATGTTGGGCCAGTTGTCTCCCTCTCAGGTGGCTGATGATGTGCACTGTGCAGTAGAGAATCACAAGCAGAGGCATGAAGAAGGAAAAGAGGAAGACAAACTTATGCCAGGTCAGATTACTTTTGGGCTTGGTCTCAATCATGAAGCTCTCACAGTAGGTCGTGTTCACGTGTTGTAAAGTGAAGACGTGAGCAGTCATTGAAAAGGTCACCAGCCACAGTCCAAGTGCTCCAATGGCAGCTTTAGAGACACTCAGGGAGTTGATGCGATGATGGGGATGCACCACACGCATGTACCTGTCCACAGCGATAGCCATCAGGAAGAAGGTGCTTCCACTGCGATTCAGAGCCAACATGAAGAGGCAAATGTTGCATAAGGCGTTGCCAAACATCCATTTCATCTCAGAGATGTAGTAGCTGGTACGGAATGGCAACGCCAGATTGAGCAGAAAATCGGCCATTGCCAGGTTGAAGACTAACACCGTGCTGCTTTTCCAAGGCCTCAGGTGGAAGCAGAAGATCCACAGAGCCAAAGCGTTTCCAAGGATTCCCAAAACAAACTCCACCACCAGCAGTGGAGGGAGAACTCTGATCAGCACAGTCCCGTTGAAGGTGCACTGCATGTTGAGTTGTGTCCTTCCTCGATGTCTGCAGAGCAAAGAAATAACCATCTGAGGACAAAGTGCAATATTTAAAGGAAATATCAGCATCAAAGTGTTGGTTGTGTGGTTTGGGTTTATACAGGAAGTCTGCAGGTTCCACTTTTCAGTAAATGTTAACACACAAAGTTAATGAGGTCTATTGCCAAATAATGGTCGATTTCTTTATAAAGCAGCAAAGTAGAAAACAGTAGCAACTAAAAAAAATTGTGAAGAAATTTGAGTGTGCCAGTGCAGCTTCTTTCTGTTTTTATTTTGAAAAGCCAGCCTATTCCCCTGGTAATCCTTTTGTAACATTCCCAAACTTAAATTAAGATAGTGTAGTTTTCCTCGATGCATCCTATTAACTTTCATCAGCAAACTAACTTTTAATTAAAAAAGCCCACTTATGTGAACTTCCCTCCCTTGGCCTTGTTAAAGTCTTCATTTTTAAAGAAAAAAATATGCAGCAGCTGTAGTTTCTTAAACCACTGTTTAAAAACCAACCAAAAACAAACCAACAGATATGGAGCCACTAAACTGGCTGTGGCTTTTATTTATATATATATATATATATATATATATATATATATATATATATGTATATATATATATATATGTATATATATGTATATATGTATATGTATATATGTATATATATATATGTATATATATATATGTATATATATATGTATATATATATATATATATATATATATATATATATATATATATATATATATATATATATATATATATATATATATATATATATATATATATATATATATATATATATATATATTGGTCTGGGACTTGTTAGAACATGTATCAATGCTTTGTTATTATCATTAGCAATAGGTGTGTTGATTTGCCTTGAAGATGCTGACAGATACGTTCTGCTGATAGAGAACACAATAAAAATATATATAGTCCATGGAGCCAGGCATGTTTGCTACTAAACTGAGAAAGAACAGCCAGTTCTTAACACCAAGTATGCTAAGCACAGACTTGCATACTTAGTAGAATGGACTCACATGTACAGACTCAGAAGTATGAATTCCCAAGAACCTGAGAATGTATTGTGGTCACTGTGCAGCTGGAAAAGCAGCATACTTGACGTCACATACCCCCTTGGTTGTGATTTTCATCCGTACCTTTGTTTTACTATATATTTACAATAAAATACCACTTACAATACTGGATTGTCTGTGTTTGTTTTCATTTTATTTGTATATTAATATTAATTAAAACTAACTCAAGATGAGTGTTTATAGAAAGGCCAGTGGCAGGGAGTAATTGATATTATCTGTCAATCAATTAAAGATTTAGAAATATTATAAAGCATAAACAGGTATCTAACAAAGCAAGCCAGAAGTTAAAGGGAACTTTATTTTGACAAAATTCAACAGAACATGCAATAGCAAAAACACAAATAAGCTATAAATATACATATACACATGCTGAATATAAACAAACTAATCAAATAATGTTTTTTTAAAAAACTAAAAAGTTGTTTATTTACCAGGACCAGGATCGGATGATGGTGAAGATGACCCAGGTGACGCAGAGGTCGACCAGAAGGACCTGGAAGGAAGCAGGGGTGAAGTGGCCATCTGGCATACTGCCCCGGTGGGCTGGTGTCTAGTGGGGGCTGATCAACAGGTTGTGCGAGCGAGGCTTGCAGCCCAGCTATCTGCTCCAGAAGAGCTTCCTGCATGCCTCGGTTAACATGACTACATCTAGAAAGTAAACTCTCCACACATAGTCATGTTCACTAGTATTTTTTTCTATACAGTTGGTTGGTTGAAATATATTACTCATTTTTACAGTATTGTTTTCCCTGCACTGGCAAAATTTACTGATTGTAAATTATACATGACTGTTTTTTTCTGTTTTGTTTTATAACCAATTCACTGTTGCTTTATAGAACAAATAGCCTTGGGTGAATTTTCAATGTAAGCAATATTTATTAAAATTATTTAGCTAATTTTTCAAAGAGAGAGCTATCTCTCTGCCAGTGCTGAGGTTGCCCTCTCTTCCTTCCTCTGTGGCCAATGCCTCTCTCTTCCTTTCCTCTTCTCTCTCTGCTGCTCAGCTTTGTTGTCCCTGCCTCTCCTCCTTTGAGGCTGGCTGGTCCTGGCTTCATCAGCAGAAGAGGCAGAGACCAGTGTGGTGACTGCGCCACCTGTAGTAACAGTCAGGTTTGTTGCAGCGGCCATCAGACTGCAGCACTGCCTAGTGGCAGCAATCAGGCCACCAGCCTCTACCTCTTTTCTTGTCCGAAGGTCCCTAAGCTCCCGAAAACATGGTGTTTATTACACTGTGAAGCTAAGTGTCTTAACACATTCACAATGCTAAAGTCCACTTTATGTCAGGTGTACTGCATCTGTTCTATTGTCTGTCAGGTTTCATATATGGGCTGGCAAACTAAAGCTTAAGGTGTTTCTTTAATAGGAATATCAAGAAGCATCTGTCACTATAATTCAAAGCAAAGAATCCGGTAAATTGGGCTGCACAGTGGTGTAGTCGTTAGCACTTTCACCTTGCAGCAAGAAGGTCCCTGGTTCGCGTCCCGGCTTTCCCGGGATCTTTCTGCATGGAGTTTGCATGTTCTCCCTGTGCATGCGTGGGTTCTCTCCGGGTACTCCGGCTTCCTCCCACAGTCCAAAAATATGCTGAGGTTAACTGATCATTCTAAATTGCCCGTAGGTGTGAATGTGAGAGTGAGTGTTTGTTTGTCTTTGTATGTAGCCCTGCGACAGACTGGTGACCTGTCTAGGGTGTCCCCTGCCTTCGCCCGAGTCAGCTGGGATAGACTCCAGCCCCCCCGCGACCCTAGTGAGGATTAAGCGGTGTATAGATAATGGATGGAATCCGGTAAATTACTTTGTTTTTGCCCTTTAAATTGTTCCACTTCTTTTTGGCCTGTTTGGCTGTTCCTGCCAGGCCAGAAGTGGTCACAAAGTCCTAAATAAATACTGTTATTAATGGAGACTGCCCAAATCTGGCTCAGGCCCTTTGTAGACATACAGGCAATGATTTAATCACTCAGAAACAATATCCACTCCCATCCACATTTAGAGGCGATCCTCTTGACCATGAAAAGGCTCTCGTTCATCAGCAATCAGACTGTGTAATTCTAAAGTAAACAGATGAGTCTCCCAGACGATTGAATTTCCCTTCGTAGATATATAAAGTTCTTGTATTGTATTGTTGCCCAATGGCCTCTCAGTGAGGGTTGTCGTTTCCTCAGTCGTCCCTTGATTAAACTAGTGCATGATGTTAGTTTGAATGAACAGCAGTCACCAGCATGAGTAGAAAACATTTGCACGATTAAGACTGCCGTTGACCTCTATTGTTCAAGGTCATGCTAGCACATGTGGAATCTCAAATCTGCAACAGAGGCGGGACAAATTTTCAAGTAGGCTGTTAGGGGGGAGTCAGAGAACCCAGGTTCAGACAGAAAACTGGCAGAGAGGTAGACACAGAAAAATACTTTAATGAGACAACTAAAACCAGTACAGAACATGGGAAACTGAAAAGAAGTGGAAACTAAACCAAACCCTACTCGAAACTAAACAACACTAAACCTACAGCTAAACAAACCAACTAAACCCAAAAGGGTAAACTGCCAAAAAAAAAGAAAAAGTATAACAAACCAACAGAGCTGACTAAATGGGGTACTTACAAAAATGGGGAACTGAACACAAAAGGAAAGGCAGGCTCAGGGAAAACTGAGTCCATGTGGGGACAATGAACAGGAACCAGTGGAAACACAGGGGAAGAACTGGGTCCATGTGGCTGTTATATATAAAAACTGTTAGTTTGTCAGTATTTATCAATGGAGCAGCAGAACATTTTCCACAGACAGTTTTTCTGCCCGATGGCTTGGTGTAACCAGTTTTCTACCTTCGGCTGATTCTACCAGCAGACACTGAAAGGACTCTGATAGTTCTGTCAGTAAGTGTTTATTTTCTTGTTGGTGCCACTGTTAATGTACTTTATATGCAACTTTAGTGTCACATATAATGTGTGCCATGCACTCCAGATGTTGGTGGAGTTTATTTCTGTGTGTATTGACCAGAGAAGAGAGTTAGCATCCAGTAAACATTAGTTTTAATGTTAGCAATGCTAACCGAGCTAGCTGGTCAGTCATAGCCTGATTAAAGCTAACGTAGCATTAAGCTAACGATGTTTGTGTTGAGTTTCATGTAAACAGCTGAAGTGTGTTGTGTTAGTGTAATGTGGTACATTTAGTTAATAAAACTGTCAGTGGAGACGCTGGTTCACATTAATGTAACATTTAGAAAACCTAAATGTGATTCAAACAGTAAGGTTAAGGTTCTGTGTTGTCAGTAGTCCTGAATGTCTGCTGAGTCTCTGAAGTTAAACTGGACAAAACAGTAAATCTACTCTCTAATCATTATCGTTGTTTAATGACTGATTTACATGTTGTAGTACGTATTCCTGCAGTGAAGATTGGATAAATAATCACTCAGAATATGACCAAAGTCATGATGAACACTACAGTTATTACATTTAAATTGCAGCACAGACAAGCTGAAGAATAAAATCATCTCCTCTAAAGCTAAAGTGACTACAGGCCTTTCTGTCTTTCAGTGCTTGGAAAACTATATGACAAAGGAAATCTTTCCAGGGATACTTTAAAATGAACCTCTTCTGTTGATGCTGATACTGTGACCGACTTCCAATTCATTACAATGGGTAGTTTTAACACATTTTTATTTGATGAATTTAGTAACAACTGTTCGATGAATCGCTGTGAAAAAGCAAACTAGTCCCGATCAAGCCTTGCATTTTGATATATAATTTATATAGGTTTTCTCAAAGCTGTGGAAAGAGTTACACAGAAAAATTGTGTCGGAATACACATCACATATTTAATGTGATTCAGTGCTTATATATGGGCACACTTAAAAAGCTCACAACCAGAAGAGCACAACAGTCTTTGGTCAACCATGTTTTTCAATCAGAATTTAAAATTTTCTCCACACAAGTAATGGATGAAAAAGCTGAAAAGGTGCGAACACCATTAATTTTGATTTGATTCTCTTGCCATATGTAGATATACAGTAGTCATCACATCAATGTCATCACAACTAGATCATGTAGAATAATAACACATAGACCCATGCACACAGTCGGTTTAACCTGTTACACTTTGCTTTAATCAAGGTGTTTGTTTTCCTGTTTTAGCCTAATCAGGGTTAGGGACTACAAATTAACCTCAGCTAGATGCCCTAGATACCTACTTATACACCTGCTGCACTGCTCATCTATTCATAGGCATGTTAAATGTACAGTCCCTTTATATAAATGCCACTCCTATCTTACTGGGGCTTCATTAAAGCAGACACTTAAATTCTATAATATACTGTGTATATTCTCACCAACTTATGGCTTTGAACTGAAAGTATAAAGCCATTTCAACCAGACTGAAAACCATTTTACTGCACATTTTAATCTGTTCTGTTTGTGTTTCAGTCTGGTGTGTCCCTTAATGCAATTGTATAAACAAGAGTCTTTGTGCTCAACGCTATGTAGTAAGGGGAAGCTGCTTGCAATTCATGTCAAATGGAAATAGAAATGAATAAAATAGGAAAACATGCAACGTCTCTGTGGTGACTGAGAATAAAAATCTTTAATTATTTTAACAGGGAAGATAGCAATGACCACTAAAAACACATTTGGTCAGTTTTTTATATATATACACACATGGAACCCACTACTAAGTTCCGCAAAATATTTTGGCAGAATTTTGAGAAATTCACAATTCTCTAAAGTTTAGTTTCTCCTAGAATTTACTTTCCATGACCCGAAAATTTGATATGTAAACAAATTGTTTCCAACAAATCCTAATGATTGAATGGCTTCAGCACAGACCACATTTTTAATTACTGGACCTTGAAAATATATATTTTTTAAAACTACAGTTTTCAAGCATAGGTAGTATTTGGGCAAAGAGTTCCTGTAATTGTCTTTACACATATATATTAATATTTCCTATTAAAAAGACAGTCTTTGATCAACACTTGACAAACTTTTAAAACAAATATGTGAATAATTCATAACACAACAGCAAAGCTAACCATTTCTTAGCTGCAACAAAATATTACGTTCATAAATTACAAGAGCAAAAGTTTTGCAAAAGAAATGTTTATTCAGGGGTTTTGCTGCCACAGTTTGGTGTGACCAGTAGCTTCTAGTTACTAAACATGAGATAAAGTTAACCAGCTTTAGCTAGATATTGCTCTATAACAGACATTACTAAGCTTGCTGATATTATGACCTCATTTTTGCTGCTGCTGTAGCATTTTAATCTTATCCTGTAATTTCCATGTTTTGCTAAGGCAGTTAAGCTTTCATGACAACTTACTGAGAAACTTCATGAAGTTCGGCATAATCAGTATTTTAACTGCAAAGCTGCATCTCATATTTCTCTGGCTTCACAGCTGGCTGAGTGACTGGGAGCCAGTTTCTCGAGTTTTCATCTCAGTGCTTTCGACAGTGTCTGCTTGGGGCAGGTGAAGAGCTTTCCTGACGATGCTCTTAAAGGCAGGACTGGAGAAATAATAGATCACAGGATCCATGGCACTGTTCAGATAAGTCAGGCTGACGGTGATGTAAAATACAGAGTTCAGATCCTCCACGGCAGGACAGATGTCAGGTTCAGGGAGGATGTTGGTTAACTCTCGTGTCTTGATCCAGATCAGCAGCTGTGTGATGTTGCTCGGGAGGAAGCAAATGATGAAGACCACCACCACTACCATGATGAAGAACAGAGCCTTCTTAATCTTGGCATGTTGGGCCAGTTGTCTCCCTCTCAGGTGGCTGATGATGTGCACTGTGCAGTAGAGAATCACAAGCAGAGGCATGAAGAAGGAAAAGAGGAAGACAAACTTATGCCAGGTCAGATTACTTTTGGGCTTGGTCTCAATCATGAAGCTCTCACAGTAGGTCGTGTTCACGTGTTGTAAAGTGAAGACGTGAGCAGTCATTGAAAAGGTCACCAGCCACAGTCCAAGTGCTCCAATGGCAGCTTTAGAGACACTCAGGGAGTTGATGCGATGATGGGGATGCACCACACGCATGTACCTGTCCACAGCGATAGCCATCAGGAAGAAGGTGCTTCCACTGCGATTCAGAGCCAACATGAAGAGGCAAATGTTGCATAAGGCGTTGCCAAACATCCATTTCATCCCAGAGATGTAGTAGCTGGTACGGAATGGCAACGCCAGATTGAGCAGAAAATCGGCCATTGCCAGGTTGAAGACTAACACCGTGCTGCTTTTCCAAGGCCTCAGGTGGAAGCAGAAGATCCACAGAGCCAAAGCGTTTCCAAGGATTCCCAAAACAAACTCCACCACCAGCAGTGGAGGGAGAACTCTGATCAGCACAGTCCCGTTGAAGTTGCACTGCATGTTGAGTTGTGTCCTTCCTTGATGTCTGCAGAGCAAAGAAATAACCATCTGAGGACAAAGTGCAATCTTAATATCAACATCAAAGTGTTGGTTGGCTGATTTTGGCTTTTACAGGAAGTCTGCAGGTTCCACTTTTCAGTAAATGATAACTTGCTGCACTGCTCATCTGTACATAGCCATGTTAAATGTACAGTCCTTTTATATATTTAAAAAATATAAATACCACTCCTATTGCTCCATGTTTTAACTAATGCATGCTGAAATTTGGGTATGTAAAAGGCAATACATACATAAATAACATGTTATATCTTATACTATTTATTTCAACTGTCTTGTGGGCATTTGTGGGACAAACTTTACTGACGTCAGTCTCATTTCTAATGGAACAGTTCCTTTATTCAGTCATACAAATACCTGTGTGATATTTTTGAGGAAAACATTAACCACATAAATGGATTAGTTCATACCCACAAATCAGTATTATCCCAGAGTGACAGGAAATTCATCTCTGCGGGTTTAATTAGGTAAAAGTTTCAGCTTAGATTTGGATAAATCATCAAACATGATCACACAGTGCACACAGATACAAAGGGTTTAATGGAATTGATGTGTTTGAGGTAACTACACTTTTTGTACCTTGAGAAGATGCTTCTGCTTTGGCTCACAGGAAGAGAAAGAACCAAACCCACAGATTCACACATATACAAGCAAGCAAGCAAGCAAAGTTTATTTATATTGCACTTTTCACAGAAATGGATTCACAAAGTGCTTCACAGTAAAATCAATCAGCAAATAGACAACAAGGAACGACACAAACATGTGCACAAACACAGAAAACATGCAAACAAGTTGTCACAACAACACCACAATGACATTCATTGTGTATGGACTACAGCTGACATTGTACTGCTGAGTAATTCAGTCAGAGGAAGACGACTTTCCTTTCAATCTTGTATTTTGAAAATGATGATCGATGCTTTTAGAGGATAAATTTTAGTTTTGTCCTCAGTGTTGTGCTGAAACTTACAAATCATAGCCCAAATTACTCGTTGTCCTTGAAATTAGTGTCAGTGTTGGATTCATATTATGTTGTGCATTGTTTGTCATCCACAGCTGTCTGGATTGTTGGTCTGCATGTAGTCTGACGGCTAGAAAACCTCACCAAGTGGAGTAATGCTCTTTCTGTACAATTTGAGCAACATAATTCTTGTACATAAGTAGGTCATGCCCAACTGGGAGGAATGTCTGGCCAATTCTGTTATATAAAGATTAAATGTCAACACTGGCTTTCTTTGAAACTATGTAAAGATGTAAGAATTTAAAGCCTGTCAACAGTTATTTAGATGATTGATGGCAGTTTGTGAATTTATTTCTATTGAATGAATGTATTATATTTCCTGTGATAGAGTGGTGACCTGTCCAGGGTGTCCCCTGCCTTCACCCTAAGTCAGCTGGGATAGACTCCAGCCCCCCAGTGACCCTACAGAGGATAAAGTGGTGTTTAGATAATGAATGGATGGATGGATGTATTGAAAGTGGTAATCTCAAACATCTCCGTTTCATTCTCTTTGGTGGCATCTATGGCAACAAGCAATAATTGCCAGTGTGTTTTTGAACCTCACTGCCCTCAAGTGCGAGGACGTAACTGTTTGTGGTTGGTGATTACACATGAAGGCAAAAAGATACTGTGATTACGTCTTCTGAGACAAGGAGAAAAAATGGATTTTGCATCTAAATGTCACAGCAGACACCTAGTTTGTAATACTGTAAAGGCAAGGACTTTCAGATAATTCCATCAATTGGTCATATCCTCGGTCACCCTTTGGATTGTGAATCAACAGATGTTTATTTTTTCTCCCAGAAGAATTAAATTTGTTACCTTTTCTTTTTTAAAAATATGCTGGAAGACACATTATTAGCAAAATAAGCAATCAGCAGCAAGGTAAACCATGAAAGTCCAGCTTTCTGGTGACAGACTGAAAAACAGATTAAAACCTTGAAGGTTTGTAAGGAAATAGTCTCGTCAGCCTGCAGTGTGGGACTTACTGTGCCATTATTCTGCTTCAGAATCAGTTTCTGGTTTAAACAAGTATGACTGAATTACTCCAATTTTGCAGCTTGCAACTGTGTAGCACAGAGCAGTTTTAGTAGTTTTAGAAAACACTTCTAAATATGAAACTTTGGCACACAGAGATGAGTATTTAGGGATTTGGCCAGCAGTTGCACATCGACTTCAAGTGGAATGAGTTTGCTTTAGCTGAATGTGAGGAAAAGAAGAAGTACCTACGTGCATTTAGGGAAACCATTTGAACCACAAGGAGGAGCGCTCTGTGGTTTTACATGACATGGTTAAATTCAAAAACTACATTTCATGGGAACTACAGAGTGTGAAACTTCTGTGCTAAACTAAGTCAAAGGAGCCATGAGAGGTCAGATTAATTACAGTCATAAACACTGTGCCAGTTATGTAGGTCACAACAGTTTTTTTTCCACATAACTTTAAAGATTTAAATTTTACCATGTGGATGTCCCTCATCTAGAAAAAATGCCTTCCCAAGGCCTCATTAAAGCTGATACTAACATTCTATAAAATACTGTCTTTTTTCTCATCAGCTGCTGCTTTTCCAAGGCCTCAGGTGCCTTCCTTGCTGCCTCCAGAGCAAAGAAATAACCTCTTGAGGACAAAGGGCAATCTTTACAAGGAAATAGCAACACTAAAGTGTTGGTTTTGTGGTATGAGTTTATACAAGAAGTCTGATGGTTCTGCTTTTTAAATTATAAGGTAACACAAAATTGATTAGCATTATTTATTCAAGGACCATCAACTGACTATGCTTTTAGATGTGGATATATATTAGCATTTTACCCTTGGTGGCTTTTTTTCATTGTATTCCATTATTCTACAATATTCTATATAATTCTGTATAAAAAATAGCTAAGTTGACTCAAACCTATAGTCTCTGATTTGGCCCCAAAGATGAAGGAGAGCATCCTCATTTTGAGTGGAAAGGTTTAGCTCAGCCTCTGCTAAGACCCATCGTACCACACAGCTAACGGATTGCACTTCTTGTTTCTAATGAAACTATTAATAACTCCTCTGAGAAACTATTCGATCAACTGTGAAGTACAGGCACGTACAGAGGGGCGGGGATTCTAGCCGCTAGTTAATCACACATAGCGTGCTAAGGAGAAAAAGCATGCCAGACTTCTTTTTGTTTCTATATGCTTCTTTTGACATGGACAAAGTGCATTAGAGAGATGTGTCATTTTACTGTCAAGTGAGTTGCAGTGTTTTTCCTATGTTTCCCAAAGCAATGAGGCATAGGTTGTTATTTCACTAAAACTATGCAATGTACATGCATATTCACATAATTTTGGACTATTACAGTATAAATACAAAAACAATAATAATTAGAAGAATTTGAATAGTGATTTTCTCAATCTCTCATTTAAACATATCAATACTTGTTAATAACAATTGTATGTATATATATATATATAGATATACACACACACACAAACACACACACACACACACACACACACACACACACACATATATATATATACAAATTCAATAGAATATGCATAAATATAAAATATATATCTTTTGCAACCTTGCTGTCTTGTGCAACGTGGATAGTCAAACTGAATAAAAGTACAATTACATTTAAATGCATGATTTCTATATCATTTAATTATTTGACATTTTTCAGAGCATAGACAACAGGAAGTTGCTGTTATAACTGCAACAAAGAAAGATGCCACTTTGTGATGTGTAAAAAAACACAGACAGACACAGAGGTACACACATACACACACCCCATCCTCTATTCTCTTTCTCCCATTATTAATGTTCCCTTTTCAGTTTAGACAATATGAAGACATGTCTATTAATAAATACAGGATGAAACATTTCATGTTGAAGTCATGTTTGCATCAAAATGATTGGTTGCATTTGGTCTTAGTGAGGTTAGAAAACAAACACAAAGGTGTAAAATTAAAATAAAGAAGTGTTACAATTGTTCCATTTTCGTCCTCCAATTTTATTTTAACTTAAAAGCAAGGACTCCGGGAAGAGTAGCCACAGTTAAACAGTCCAGTGTCTAATGGTGATCTAAATTCAACTTAATACATCATCTTCCTATGTCCTAAATTAATGCACAGCTAGAATTATGGCTTTGTGGATGTAGGCTGTACCTCCATCCCTCTTTTATTCTCGTCCCCCCATTAAGGTTCCCCTTTCAGTTTACAAATGAGCAACTAGTTCTGTTTAGTTCAAACAGGCAGCCTGGCTGCAGCCTCTCAGCAGGAATCTCCTACAATCAGCAGTATGGCAGGTCACAGTCAGCCATTTTCAGTACTTGTTATCTTTGCATCTTGTCATGATCACATAACACTTGTTTCAT
Source organism: Amphiprion ocellaris (assembly GCF_022539595.1). Lineage (NCBI taxonomy): Eukaryota > Metazoa > Chordata > Actinopteri > Pomacentridae > Amphiprion > Amphiprion ocellaris. Next base: position 25,825,438 of record NC_072771.1, on the reverse strand, counting down.
CAGTTGCTATCTCTCCCATGCTCTATTTAGTGTCTGGACTCTCAGATCAATACAGCCCACCAAAAGGGATATCAGCAGCAGCCTCCTCACCAACCCCCTCAACAGAAGCTGTTCAATGTACCCCATCAGGTCAAACACAGACCGCCCCCCCAACAAAGATATAAGGTATGGACAATGATATCGTATGTCGTGATTCCATGTTACATTCTTTATGAATATGTGTTGCTACAATTCAATCAGTTATATTGTAAGGTATGTTTCTATATGGTGTTTCAAATTCGTGCTCCATGTGCCCTCATTTAACTCTGAGCACCTGTCCCTCCAAAGGTCTCTGCACGGCCCTGGTCAAGTATGTAGATGATTATCTGTGCCACCTCTAAGTCTTCACTTTGTCACATTGGTGTCAGAAAATTCATTATAAACTAGTGCATTTATTTATTTTGGTATTACGCCCAGTAATAGCTAACAAAATCAAGATTACCACCAAATAACGCTGGTCAAGAAACCCACCAACCATTCTGGCAGTTTTGCTGCTGATGGTCTGAGAAGAATAGCAGCAAGTTTAATGAGACACAAGGTACCACACTGGTTTACTTCAGCATTTTTCAGGGCTTCAAGAACATGAGATTACAACTCTGTGAGTAAAGGTCAGCTCACTGTTGCCTTTAAAGTGATGCAATTTTCTCTTAACCTCCATCGACTGCAAAGCCTGGTGGTGGCAGCATCATACTGCAAAGGATGTAGCCCAGCAAAAAGATGATTCAGAGAATGACAAACAGAGTGAATGGACACGTGTATAAAAAACCAGACCATAGATAGATAGATAGATAGATAGATAGATAGATAGATATTTTATTAATCCCAAGGGAAATTCAAGGTTTGTTTGTTATGTTGTTGTTGTTTTTAGATAGACACAGAAGCAAAGTGGTGTTGGATTTTAGTGTGAAGCAAGTCTTCCTGTATCACTGATAAAATCAATGAACCTGAGAGAAAGACCAAACAATCTCCACTAATACACAAACAAGCACAAGCATATTACTTAATATTTTTGATACTGTTTTTAAATGGCTGTCTTTCTTTCATTCTTTTTGTTCATTACACATATGTACTTTAGCAAATTTTTTTATTGCTGCTGTTGAGGATATTATGTAAGAGTATTTAATGCAACCACATACAAAAAAAATATGCAGGAAGCTGAGAAATTTCACGTGATATGTACACATAGGTTTAGTATTTAATAGTTCCACAGCAGTAAAATGTGGATCAATGCCCATATTTTACATTTATTCATAGATTCAAATAGAACAAATGAAATGAAATTAAAATGGCAACTCAGGGTGGATACAGATGACACAAAATGTGTGAAAAGCGTGAACGGAAAGCAGAGGCGCAGATGCAGCAGAAATGTGTTAAACTGTTTGTGTGGCTCATGAATATTTCACTGAACTGTGTCTTTCACATCCCTTCAGAGAGGAAGATCAGTGTGTGGATCAGCTTTCACGATCAGGTGTCTATTCCATTATGAAACAGCATTGCTGAGGTAGATGAAAATATAAATGGCACCAAAGTGGAGTATTTTATTCTTGCTGCCCTTTACGTTTTGCTTGGCTGAACAGAGGGACAAACGCTTCATGTAGGGATGACTATGATGTTTGAACTAGTGTATGTATGAGGGTTACATTTCTGCCGACACTAAATTCATAAATGCTTTTGTATGTACACTACCAGTCAAATGTTTTACAATGCCCCAATTTTTCCAGTTTTTTATTGAAATTCAAGTAGTTTAAGTCCAATGAATAGCTTGAAATGATACAAAGGTAAGTGGTGAACTGCCAGAGATTTTTTTAAAAAAGGTAATATTACCCAAAACTGAAAAATAATGTACAGTTCAGAATTATACAATAAGTCTTTTTTCAGGGATCAAGAAATGGGTTAACAACTTAAAGTTGTTCTGCAGCAGTGGAGGTTGATCAAGCCTTGAAAGTTGGTGCTACTAAATCCTACAGGTGTCCCAACCTTTCATGATTACTTATAACCCCTCTGTCTGCATAAAAGTAGTGTTGGAACACACTGAGGCACCAAACCCTCCAGAGCATTATTTGTGCAGTACTGTACTGCACAAAGTGGTGTGTTGCTATAAAACTGGTGAGGAAAAGGCAATTAACAATAGAAGAGAGACAGACCATCATAACACTTAAAAATGTTGGTCTTTCCTACAGAGAAATTGCAAAGAAAGTCAAGGTGTCAGTGAATACAGTTTTCTTCACCATCAAAAGGTACTCAGAGACTGGGGGAAACTCTGACAGGAAGAGAATCTATTTATTTGTATTTTAAACCGAGTTTGAACCACAAATGCTTAAACATACCAAGTCAAAAATTGGATTTTGGATTTTATGGCCTAATGGCAAAAAATCTTGATTTTTTGCCATTAGTTAGCTATATATCAGGGTTTCCTTAGTCATTCTGCAGTGGCGGCCCGCCACTGCTAAAATCCCAGCGCCACTTCTTTAAATTTCTTTTTTTTAAAAAATCATTGCAAATACACCTCCGCCGCAGCATATCTCCACCTTCACAGCAGTCTTGCACAGTGTCGGGGTGTCGGGGTGTCGGTGTGTCGGCGGTGGGGGGTGGGTGGGTGGAGGTGCGTTTAAAAAAATAAATAATAAATAAAACTTTTTTTTTTTTATATATATATATATATATATATATATATATTTTTTTTTTTTTTTTTTTAAACGCAAAGTCTACCTTCTTCTACTGAGACCACATTTGACTATGTTTATTAAAAGGATGGGATGTAGGAATGAAACAAAGGTAGAAAAGATAATTGCCAAGTTTTGCAAAGGCAGTTTATTTAAAATAAACATGGAGTCAATATTAACTTGATTACTGTGAGCAATATAGGCATAACATCTTATTGGCTGTAGCGTTTTCATGACAACTTACTGAGAAACTTCATGAAGTCCAGTTTAATCAATATTTTAGCTGCAAAGCTGCATGTTATATGTCCCTTATTTTTAGAGCTGGCTGAGTGACTGGGAGCCAGTTTCTCGAGTTTTCATCTCAGTGCTTTCGACGGTGTCTTCTTGGGGCAGGTGAAGAGCTTTCCTGACGATGCTCTTAAAGGCAGGACTGGAGAAGTAGTAGATCACTGGATCCATAGCACTGTTCAGATAAGTTATGGTGATGGTGATGTAAAATACAGAGGTCAGATCCTCCACGGCAGGACAGATGTCAGGTTCAGGGAGGGTGTTGATTAACTCTCGCATCTTGAACCAGATCACCAGCTGTGTGACGTTGCTCGGGAGGAAGGAAATGATGAAGACCACCACCACTACCATCATGAAGAACAGAGCCTTCTTAATCTTGGCATGTTGGGCCAGTTGTCTCCCTCTCAGGTGGCTGATGATGTGCACTGTGCAGTAGAGAATCACAAGCAGAGGCATGAAGAAGGAAAAGATGAAGACAAACTGATTCCAGGCCAGATTACTTTTGGGCTTGGTCTCAAGCCTAAAGTTGTCGCAGTTGGTCGTGTTCGTGTGTTGTAAAGTGAAGATCTGAGCAGTCATTGAAAAGGCCACCAGCCACAGTCCAAGTGCTCCAATGGCAGCTTTAGAGACACTCAGGGAGTTGATGCGATGATGGGGATGCACCACACGCATGTACCTGTCCACAGCGATAGCCATCAGGAAGAAGGTGCTTCCAAGGCGATTCATAGCCAACATGAAGAGGCAGATGTTGCAGAAGGCGCTGCCAAACATCCATTTCATCTCAGAGATGTAGTAGCTGGTACGGAATGGCAACGCCAGATTGAGCAGAAAATCGGCTATTGCCAGGTTGAAGACTAACACCGTGCTGCTTTTCCAAGGCCTCAGATGGAAGCAGAAGACCCACAGAGCCAAAGCGTTTCCAGGGATTCCCAAAACAAACTCCACCACCAGCAGTGGAGGGAGAACTCTGATCAGCACAGCCTTGTTGAAGTTGCACTGCATGTTGAGTTGTGTCCTTCCTTGATGTCTGCAGAGCAAAGAAATAACCCCTTGAGGACAATGTGCAATATTTAAAGGAAATATCAACACCAAAGTGCTGGTTGTGTGGTTTAGGCTTTTACGGGAAGTCTGACGGTTCTGCTTTTAAATAACTCTTCTGAGAAACTGTTCTAATAACTGTGACGTATTTAGATCATTATCTATGCCACCTCTAAGTATTCACACTTTGTCACACTTTGGTGTCACGAAATTCATAGTAAACTAGTACATTTATGTATATTTTTGGTATTACGCCCAGTAATAGATAGATAGATAGATAGATAGATAGATAGATAGATAGATAGATAGATAGATAGATAGATAGATAGATAGATAGATAGATAGATAGATAGATAGATAGATAGATAGATAGATAGATAGATAGATAGATAGAATTTTTTTATTTAACCTTTATTTAACCAGATAAAAGAGCCATTGACCTCTTTCATAAGGGTGACCTGGCCAAAAGAGGCAGCAACAAATGTCAAAGTAAACAAAAACAGACAGATAATAACAAAAATTAAAATATTAAATACAAGCAATTTGATACATAAAATATAGGAGTTATTCTTACAGTAACAATTTAAGAACATGGGCACTGTTTGAAGGATTTCTGTTGTCGATATCCTCAGATAGAGCGGAAGGCTTCCAATGAAACAAATTTTGACAATTTCAGTTCAGATTAGAGGGCATTCTAAGCAGAGGGGGCAGAGTAACTGATAGCTTTTTTTCCCGTTTCAGTTCAAACATGAAGAGCAGAGAGATACAAAATGTTGTGTTTGTAGGCATAATGGGTGCATAAATAGGTAGGACCCAAGCCAAGAAGCGCCTTATAAACCAGAGTCATCCAGTGTGTGTATCGCCTTACATTCAAGGACGGCATGCCAGCTTTAGTATACAATTTGCAGTGGTAGGTGAGGCGGCTGCAACCAGTGATAAACCTCAGAAGACAGTGGTAGACTGGAGTCAAGGACAATAGGCAGCTGGTTGAAGCACACAAAAACACAAAATTGCCATAATCAAGTATCGGCTAAAAAGTAGCTGACATCAGAAGCTTCCAAGCTCTGAGGGAGAAACATGCCTTGTTTCTATAGTTGAAACCAAGCGTCACCTTTAATTTAGAGATGGGATTTTTGACATGAACTTTGAGAGAAAGGTCATCAATAGTTAATCCCAGGTACTTGTAACTGGTGACCTGTTCTATAGTTTTACCATGGACAGTTCTAATTGAGGGGATATCCTCCGAAGGAACAGATGAATTTGAAAAAAGCATCAGTTAGGATTTTTCTGTATTTAAAACGATTTTCAATTTTTCCAGACGAATCTGCACTGCATCAAAGGTGGATTGCAAGAATTCAAATGCCTGTGCAGTTGAATGTGAACAGCAGTAAATTACAGTCATCCGCATCAAGATGATATGAGGCATTTGACAAGTTTGCACACAGATCATTAATGTACATTTTACACAGAATGGGTCCTAAGACTGAGCCTTGAGGTACGCCTTTTGTAACCTCAAGAAAGGTAGAACTAACTCAAGCCATTTGAACACCTTGTGTCTTCCTTGCCTAATAATCAGAAAACCAAGAGGCGGCTTGTTTGGAGATGCCAATCCTACAGATAATTTCTAATAGACGACTGTGTTCCACAGTGTCTGGAAGACCCACATCCACAACAGAATCAGAAGACAAGTTTCTGATAGTCAACGACTTGTTGATAGGTGGCTCACAGGACAACAGCTTCAAGCACAGCTTAATAGTGGTTGTAGTAAGCAAGTCTCAGTTTCAACTGTGAAGAGAAGACTTGGAGTTGCAGGTTTAACAGGTCGAGTTGCAGCAAGAAAGTCATTGCTAAGACATCAGAATAAGAAAAAGATGCTTGCCTGGGCCATCAAACACCACCAATGGATTACTGAAGACTGGAAGAATCTATTATGGACTCATGAATCAAACTTTGAAATCTTGGGTTCATCACAGGATTTTTGTACACTGTGGAGTAGGAGAAAGGATGGTTCCTCAGTGTGTGACATCAACTGTCAAACATGGAGGAGGAAGCGTGATGGTCTGGAGCTGTTTTGCTGGATCCAGGGTCTGTGACTTGTACAGAGTGAGAGGTAGCCTGAATGAAAACAGCTACCACAGTATTCTGCAGCACCATGCAGTACCCTCTGGTATGTTCCTAGTTGATCAGGGCTTCATCCTGCAGCAAGATAATGACCCTAAACATAAGTCCAAGCTCTGCCAGAACTACCTTAGGAAAAAAGAACAAGATGGAAAGCTTGAAACCATGGAGTGGCAGCACAGTCTCCAGACTTAAACCCCATGGGGCTGGTTTGAGATTAACTGGACAAAAGAGTGAAAGCAAAGCAACCTACAAGTGCCACAAATTTATGGAAACTTCTGCAACAGAGTTGGGAAGAATTTTCTGAAGAATATTTGATTTCCATTGTAAAAAGAATGCCACGAATGTGTTCAAGTGTTGTGTCAGCCAAAGGTGGCTACTTTGATGAATCAAAGGTTTAGAATACATTTTGGCTTCTAAATTGATTTTTTTTTTTTAACATCATTTGTTTATTTGTTCTATGTTTTCATTTGAGAGTACAATGAGACATTACCATGCAGAATTTCCAACAGAAAACTGGAAAAACTGTGATGCTCTAAAACTTTTGACCGGTTGTATATTTGGATTGTTTATGCAGAGGTGTGTGTATGTACACGGTGAGAAAATACGTGCATATTGTGTTTAGTTTTCTGTGTTGTTTTTTAGATACAGATATATCAGTGTGAGATAATCAGGGTGGTATGACAAAATGTCTTCCTCTGCACCACAATGTTGGAGAACAGCTTCAAATCACTTGAATTGACAATAAATAAACATGTCAGCAGTTCCTAAAAAAGGTCTTACCAGAAAGGGAAACCAATAAAGTCGTTTTTTCAAAGTCAGAAACAGATCATTTTTATATTAAGACATGTCTGTGCATGCAAACAACACTATGGGATTATAAACAAAAAAAACAGTTTCAGATTTGATGGAGATATTCTAAATATAGATATTAGGTATAAAAATTATTGTGTATGAAAATTTGAAATTGTGACCATGTGTCGGTGGGGGGAAATTAAGACGAAACCCATTTTATTAGTTTGTGCTCATGCTAAGATTCAGCTAATATCCCAAGCTAAGATTTAACCTTTGCTTTGTGCCATTAGGCCATAATATCAGTTTTTTGACTTGGTATGTTTAAGCATTTGTGGTTCAAACTCTGTTTAAAATACAAATAAATGGATTTATATTTTCTTTAACACAAAGTCTACCTTCTTCTGACGAGACCACATTTGACTATGTTTATTAAAAGGATGGGATGTAGGAATGAAACAAACGTAGAAAAGATCAACTTGCAAGTGTTATTGTCTCAGTCAGCTGAATATTAGGAGGTTAAAATATGCACTTCGGCATCAAGTCAATTGTTGTATATGTTTATGTAAATTTCATGAATTTATTCATGAAAAAACAAATAGTTTTACCCTGAAATTTGAGTCCAATACTGTAATTTAGAGAATATTTGAGAAACATGAGGAATGAAACTTTGAAAGAAACTTGTTTTATTTGTGGTTTGCATCATTTAATCAGATTTTTTAACTCCTATTATTTTTAACCTTATTTTAACCTTGCTTCTGTCATGTTTAATCAGCCACTGGTCATGAAGAATGAGCTGGTTTATTCTTTTGCAGGATTTAACAATTCGAAGCTACAATCAGAAGTCATGAGGAGGCACCATACTGACAATATGTTAACCTCTGCTGCTGTCTAGTGGAAAACATTAGAAAATGTTGCTTTAAACACGTTTTGGAAATGACGCCATCTGTAGGATGCTTTCATGAAACTGTTTTTTGTAAAAACAGAAGCGTGAAAGTGTTGTACACAAAAGAAGCAATGAGCAGCCATGTAGCTGCAAATCTTTTTCTCTTTTTAATTTGCAAAAGGTTCTGTGACTAAATCAAACAGAAGACGTGTGTTTAGAAGTAGGAGGATGAATGAAGAGGAGGAGTTGTAGGAGGGACTGTTACTAAGAATTTGAACAATGATCAGTTTGTCCTTCTCAAAAAACAAATTGACAGAATTAACACAACAAAAAAATGTGCATTTAATGAAAAAGAGTTTAAAGCAGAAATAGGCACAGTTATCAACAGTGTGGGAACAAAACTTTTCACCACATACCAACAGAAATGATCACTGAGTTATCCTCACATGCTTATAATGTTGCAGTCTTTTGACATAAGACACATGTCCCTCAGTAATTTATCTTTGGATAAATGTGGCTTGTGTCCTGGCAGTCCATAACCTGCTCATGAGTGTGCTTTCAGACAGGACAGAAAAGAATGTGAAAGAGCCAGTTTAGCCTGCAGGGCAGAAATGTGCTTCTGTCCTCTTCCACTGTTGTCCCATCAGCCCTTGTGTTTCCTTCACCTGCATACCTGGGAACAAAACATGATGGTTGCTGCTCCACCCTGCATAATGAACATGACATTCCAGTTTCACAACCTTGAAGAGAGCAGACAGAGACTGAAATGTACATATGAAGTGGCTGAAGGGGTAGTTTGCAGTCTGCTGGTGGTTTGTCGAGGAGAAAAGCTGGAAACGCTGATAACTTGAAGCCTGGTGTCACACCCTCCGTTTAACATGAAATAATGAAATATGAATACACAGTGCTGTTTTGTGTGTTGGACAGATTTTTTATTTTTTTTTCTAAATCTGCTTTGTTTCTGAATGTTTGGGCTGAAGCTGTTAAATGATAAAAGATGTAGAAGACAGGCAGTCAGGTTTTTCCACATGCCACAGGTCATATGGTTTGTCATTCAAGATGTGTAAAGCTCGGCAAAGCACAGGACACGATATACGCCACAGTTCATTAATTTATTAAACAGGCAAATTATTAGCAGACCTTACCTAAAAATAAGGAGAATTAAACAATCAAAGGAAGCATTTGATTGACCTTTTAAAGCTTTGAGCCTCCAAATAAAGGACCTTCATCTTAAAATGTAATGTAATGCAAATGTAATGTTTCCATAGAGGTGAAGGATTTTATATTGCAGTGAAAATGAGCCCACAGTAAGCAAAAACGTGACAGGAGCAAAAAAAACGCCCCATTGGACTCAACTTTTTCAGATTTTTCAGTTGAACGGCAGGCTGTGTAGTATGAAAATAAAATAAAGATGCAAGTAGTAAAATGTTTTTAGCATGTAGAGTCTTTTCTTTTTCAAATATGGGTTACACATATGGGCAAACATGTTTCCACAGAGGTGCAGGACTTTATATTGCAGTGAAAAATGAGCCCATAGTGAGCAAAAACTTCATAGGAGCAGAAAACGCTCCATTGAAATAAACTTTTTTGGACTTTTGATTGAACTGCAGGCTGTGTAGTGTGAAAACAAAAGAAAAATGCAAGTAGTAAAATGTTTTTAGCATGTAGAATTGTTTTGTTTTTCAAATATGGGTCACACATATGGGCAAACATGTTTCCACAGAGGTACAGGACTTTACATTGCAGTGAAAAATGAGCCCACACTGAGCAAAAACGTGACAGGAGCCTCATAGGAAACAAATAAAAATGTTGTTTTAATATTATAACATTGCTTTTTAATGCATATAGTGATCTGTGTTATATTTCTAAGAACCTGAAGTTTAAAAAAAATGTTTTTTTGTTGCCAGTTTACCTTACAGGCCCATTCTCTGATTTACACCTGAGCGCTATTTCCTGGTTTAAACTGCTGGATTGTGGTAAAACCAGATGCAATCTCGGGATTACGAGACTGAAAAATAGCTCTAAAATAATCCTCATGGGGGTTTGGTTTCACTGAAATGTCGTCATTTCCATGGATGAGGAGGACAGGCAGTGGAAAAGACGCACACACACACACAATAAAAACCCGAGACGGTGAAAAAGGATGATGTGAACACAGCGTTGTGAGTGGAAAGAAACGAGCTGCATGTGGGAGGATGTCGGCGGCAGAAGACGTGATGGTGATGATGATGGTGATGATGATGATGATTTCCTCCACCTTGGGGGAGGATCCGTCCACGTAATGCAAACACTCGCATTCGCTTTTCCTCCTTCAGCCGCGTCGCATCAGCAGTAATGAAGCCGTAGCTTGGAGATGTCCGCAGCCCGGAGTCCACATAGAGGAAAGGAGGACAACAAACCGCTGCGAGTCGCCTTTCATCGGACGTCTTTTTGTGCGTTTTCAGAAAGCGCGGATTGCAACTAATTCCTGCTGAAAGAGACATTGTGAAAACTAGAGGATGAACAGCATTAAACAGGTGCCCACTCGGGTGAAAAGCAGGCGGACTGAGGCCAACCTCGGAGCGGAGAGGGAGCATTTTGACAAGCAGCAGGTAAATATTGTTTAAAAACAACAACAACGAAACAGGAAGGTGGGTTAAATCAATGCTGGCTGTGGGGTGTGAAACCTTTATTCAGGCCTGCTGTGGCTTTACCGCATAGGCCACCATCTCCAAACTGAGCTGAATGAGTGAATTAAGTGTTCAAGGCGTCGCAGCTTCAAGTACATTCATTGTTCCTCCTGCAAAACGTCCATAAAAGCCCCAAGAGGACAGCCCTGTTTTTAAATGTCAACTTTTACTGCTGCAGTGTGAGGGAATTTCACTGTAAGAGCTGGAAATGAGTGCACATGTGCTCCACAGAGGCAAACATGTGCTTTAAAAACAACTTAAAATTCAACCATTTAAACCTGATTTTGAGGATTATTTTTGTCAAGAAGACTCAAAGTCGACTCGGAGCTCTGCTTGGTCACACCATTCATTCCTCTGTCCATTGGTATCATGCTGATCCTGTCTTTCCTGTTTGACCACCTCTCCTCCATTGCTGGCATTTCTTTCTGCCTTTACCTGCCTCCTTTCCACAAGTAGGAAACATGGAGCTTTGACACATTATCCTCACTTTCTCTTAAGTGTGTGCCCTGCTGAAGGAACCTGGTACAACAGGTGCTTTGTGGTTCCTGGCAGTTACTTCACAGCACTTGCACGCCAAGAAAACCTTCTCATACAGGAGGAAGAAGCAGTGCAGACAATCCAGAGCATTGTTTACTTTCTTCTTTAAGACGGAAGCCAGCGACTCCTGATGGAGCCACGGTTTAAAGTGAAGCGCAACACACCCTGGTCTGACTGGGAAATGTGAGATTCAAACGAGGTTGAGTAACTAAACAAACTGTTGAGCAGCTGCCTGAGTGTACAGGCTCCACAGCACCTCCAGTATTGTGCTATCTGGAATGGGGCTGAGCTTTTTCCTTCGCTGGGCGTATTTATGTCTCTTTGTCAGTGTTTTATTTGGTTTAGAAGCACGTGTGGAGAGGTGGAGCTGAGGTGGCCTGCAGCTGAAATAGCCAGAATAAAATACATTTAATATTCTAATCATGGTGATAAGAAAAGCAGTCCTTCAGTCTGTTCCTTCTCCACCGCCCTGCATTCTCTTCTTCAATATTGCAGCACATTTGTTGATTCGAACACCAAATGGCATCAAGTAGGCACAGTTTTGCCTTCAGACCTCGGCATTGTTGTGTAGCTAGTTTCCATGTTGCACAAAGTACGTTGAAGCAAACGTTGCTCAAACTCGCAGTATATTCACAGTGGTGTGAAATGAGCTGATATTCTTGTTAATACAAGGCTGCGGAGTTCAGCCTCAGGGAAGCAAGTCACTGCTGCTCAACTGAAGGGATTCACTGGGCAACATGCAAATGAAGTGAGCACATAAAGACTCCTGAAGGTGTGTAAACATTTAAATTTTTAAAAATCTTTTGTACACGCCCATAAAATCAACATTTTACTGCAGGCAGTGTAGTGGATTCAACTACTGCTCCAGTATATGCTGAATAAGCAAGATTTAAAATGGACTCTTTTAGTTATATTAAAGAGGTTTTTGTGTGTAGGAGGGAGCCTCTACATTTCTCTTGTCTCACAGAGTTTCTGCTGATTCACCCAGTGCATTGACAGAAGCTCCTCTGCTGCTCTTTTACTCTCACTCCACTCTCTCCTGCCTTCTCTGCTTTTCATGTCGACCTCGGTACCAAGGTGAAACGTCTCACACAGCGTCCTGTGTGTTTGTGAGCACACTGTAGTGTTTGCCTTCCCTCAGTCCTGTTGCCTGAGCGAGCACCCATGAGAGAGGAGGAGGAGGAGGAAGAGGAGGAGGAAGAGGAGGAGGGTGGGAGTACCGGAGGGTAAACACAGCTCCCGAGTAGGAGGGCAGAGAGAATTAAAAGCACTTTAGTGAGGATGTTTTCGCGCATTAAACAGAGTGCGAATTATAAACTGACAGTCGGGAAGGTCAAATTACAAAGGAAAGTCAGCGGACTGCAGGCGCCCGCTTCAGTGAACTTCAAGTCTTACAACCTAACAGTATGTTTACTGTTTAACTCAGCGTCGGCAGTCTGTAGATGATGATGATGATGATGATGATGATGAATCAAACGGACGACACAACAACTTTTGGATCCCAGGCTTGAAACATCTGTTCGTAAATGTAAAACTCACCATCACCCCAACTACCCTGCTCTATGAAGCCTGCATGACAGACACAGAAAGGAGAGGCTGCATTATTGACTCTAAGACCTAATTCTTACAAGTTTTTAGCACAAAAAAGTGTCCAGTCTCCACTAAACTTCATGTTGACTTTGTGACTGAAATCTAATCTGAGTTACATAAAGTAGGAATCGACCAATTACTACATTACCTATAAGATATTCATCATTTGTCCAATGATCGGTATTTCTATTTTCCAACCGATTCCTGATTAAAATTGATATAAAGATGTGCTGCTTTAACTCTAATCCAGCCACCTATGTTTCTCTGTATTTGCTATGCGGTCTTGATCAATGTTCAACCCACAACATTATCTCATTGGTTACACGCCACAAGTAATAGTTCATCAAGACTGGAGCGTAAATGTCCTTCTCTTGTTGCTCTCTTTTAATTAAACATATCAAAAACATACATTTTGTCTTTTCAAGAAGTGTTGTGTTGGAATTTGTCTCAGTTTGCATTTTAAGAATTTAATTTTAACTCCTAATGTGTATTAGTTCATTGGTTATTGGTCTCCTTGATAACTAATAATCGTTGTCGCTGAGGAAAACAACAACAACATAAAAAATAACATATCAGTTGACCCCCACATTATACAGAAAGTATTCATATAATCTGTGTACATTTGACACAAGCTAATTCAGAAAACTAATTTAGATGGTAAGAAAGCAAAGTGTATAAAGACAGTTTAGCTACTTACACTAACAATTAACAGACCCAATGCTGGGAGTGAGAGTTCAATTATGTCAAGGTTAAGAAATGGTACGGTCCACTTCAGGGGTGTCTTAAATCATATTACAAGATTCTTCCAGGCGTGTATGTAAAATCTTTCTATTGCCATATTCACTGTTACAGGTAAAATGACATCGAAATTTTTCGGCCTGTTGTTTTTATCTCTTAGGGTCCAAGTTTGAATTAATGGAGGTCAGAGCCACATCAGAATCTTGCATTCGCTGATGTGTGAAGTAACGTTTTTGTCTTTGTTGTGAGATTTCATGTTAGAGTTTAGCAAAAATCAAAGAGGGGGTTCAAGCTATTACCTTTAAATATTTCTAATCAAGCATGCCTGCAAATATATTTGCCATTTTTGTCCACATAAAGCTTCACTAAACGCTAACTCTCAGAAAATATTCTCATAACTATCAGAATCACAGTATAGGCAAATGCAATATTCCAGTAACAAGTTACACCCCTCATGGATGAAGGTTTTTGGCACTACAGAGGTGCCCCAGCCTGCAACTCTTATTCCCCAGATGTAAGGGAACATGCTTGTTTGGTATGGTCTATATGTTGCAAAAAATCACATAATTTTTATATTTGTTTCAGTGGAAATGCAAAAATTCTCACTTATTTTGTGAGTCATATCTGTAAAAATAATCCCAATCGTTTCCCCTCCATATAGTTCATGCTAATAAGTCTTCATAATTAATACCCTTGTATACAAAACAGAACATTTAACGCTCCTTCATTATTTACAAAGTTCTTGTATATGTTGCCTGTAACATCCTTGTGTTTAAACAGACATTAGGACACTGTTAATGTCCTAATCTTAGTGTCATCATCTTGCTGTAAGTGAGACATCGTACTGGCTTCCATTAAATTGACATCATGACCGTCATGTGAATCACGAGCTAACTGGCCAGCTCAGCAAACCGCTCAAGAAACTTCTTGTTGTGAAAGAACAGCTTATCTTTTGTTGAATATTTTAATGTAATATACTTAATTTAATTAAAGATAAAAGTGAGTCATAACCTAATAACTAAAAAATCACCGTTCCTATCTGTGCTGCCATTCAATGCTTCTTTTGACTCATTCACTCTTTCATAAGGCCGTCTGTCCGTTCTGCCTTTGTTAACATGTTTTTCACAGTAATGCTTGCTGAAGATGTTTTCTCTATGAAGGGAACGGGAGTTTTATTTGACCTGTAGCTTTTATTGGTGTCATCTGTTCCTTCTTGGACATGGTGTGATAAAAGTTCAGCTTTCTGTTCACTTCAATTTAATAAATTCTTCCTTTCATGGGTGTTTTGTAGCATTAGCAGTGAATAAAACACCAAATCTTTGGGATTACAAGTCTGCAGAGCATCAGATGAACAACACGTGTGGCTTGTGGGCTTGGAGAGTGCTTTTAGGTGTATCTCCTTTGCCTTCCTTACATTTTTGGGAGTTTATTTGTGTTTATGCAGTTTGCGTGAGCGTGGCATGTGCAGTATCCTTTCTGTTAGGACGGTTTAGCAGTTAGAAAGAGAATGAGACTTCCGGCATTGGCTCAAACTAGCTTTATTGCCGATGTTGATTTGGGAGAGGCTGCACTAGTTTAATCAGAAAAGGGACACAGAAGGAGTAGAGGGAAGCAACACAATAAGAAGTTGATAAAATACCAAAGCAGCAAGGATATTTAACCCTTCATTTGGCGTTTCCTCTGTTTATTTTGAGTCCCTGGTTATACTGGTTGGTTGTTGCCATTAATAATAGTGCTGCATGCAGCTAACTACAGCCAATAAGTGTGAGCTGTGTTAACGTCTGTTTGTGACCTTGTCAGCCAGATCCCCCAGCAGCAGTCTGTTGAATTAAGCTGATAAGGACCTGCAATAAGTGTTCCTGCCTCAGGGCATTATGTCCAGTGAGAAGCAGCTCAGATGGAGCGTCGCCGCGTTGACTTCACCGACTTCACTTGATCTCTTAAACCAGGATGTCCAAGCACATGGACACGCTGCTGAAAGGCCGAGATGACAAGGTAGGCAGAGAGGCTTCGAGGTCGGGGGGTATTTAAGCGGCGTTTGGACTGTGGAGCAAGACTGTAACTACAGTAATTCTAGCTGGCAACAGACCTTATGGCGGCCTCGGGGATTAGCCCAGGCTTTCCCTCCCTCTCACTTCTCCTCTCTGCTGGTCAGGGGGATTTGCTGATGCCTGGACCAGATGCTGCACTGAGTCGCTGTGCGGCCACACAGTCGACGGTATCGGCATGTCTGGAGCCCTCGGACCAAAGTGCTCTGTTAGTAGAAAGTTTGGATTTCATCTGACTTGACTTTCACCATGACGTGAGGAAATGGTATCAGTTAGTGTGTGACCTGTGCAGGCTGATAGTGAGGCTTTGTGGCGTGTGTGGTAGAAGCTTTCTGCAAACAGGAAGCTTTCTCACAGCACTAGTGAAGTAGCAGTAGTGAAACATGCAGGAAATTAGACAACTAGTAGAAAGAACTGCAATGATTAGTCAATTTATTGATTAGATGATTGACAGAAATGAAGTTGTTGCATTTTTCTGGGTTGCTGTGACATTTTAGTTGAATTTATTTGATTATTTTCCAGACCTGGAATCCACCTATACAGCATTTTTCCAAGTGACCACAGCTGTTACCAGTACTGAAAAAAAGGGGAACCTACTAACTATAGATTTTTTTTACTGCCTGCATTTTTACTTGCCTCCTGTCTGCTTTGTGCAAACACAGCCTGCAGTCCAACCCACTCTATGACTGTTGGTCACAGTTGAGTCACTAATGGCTTCACAGTTGGGTCTAGGACTGCAGAATTGTTTGTTTTTCACAAAATTAGGTTATTGCAGACTATCTGTTTTTTGCAAAACTTTAAACGTCACACAGAATAAACTGATGAAATCTCACAGTTTTAAGCTTTGATTTGATTTCTTAATGGAATGACATGGAGCAGATGAGTTGTACAGAGACCGGCAGAAAGTACAAAATCTGGCTATTCTTTCAGTTTTTATAGTTTGTGGTTCTGATGAAAGCTGTAATTTGGCCGTTTTGGAAAACAACATGCCTTTGAAACCTGTGTTCGGGTTTTGGATTTCAGAGGGTTGGTAATCAATTTTAAAAATTTTTTTTAGCAAAAATATCCAAACTGTCTCTTATTGATATCTTGTAGACAAAATGAATAATCAAGCAAGTATTTGACAGATTAGTTGGTTCCCTGCTAGTAATTGAAGAGGTTTCTAGGTTCATCACTGTGCCCATCACCTCCCTATTGGCCTTCTGTAAAGGCATGTCAGGATGTTTACACTGGACTCCTTCCTCCAAATGTGTAAAGTTTACACTGCTGCCATACAGACAGGAGCTAGTCATCATGCACTTATGTTGATAGTAAACTGTATATTTGTCACCCTCCACCTCTTCTGCTGCATTAGACGTCCTTCTCCTTTCTGTCCCTTTCATCGCTGTCTCGCTGCTTTCTGACTGACAGCCATTCTGAATGTACTATGAGAGTCTCCCTGCAGCCTCGCTGCTCAGCAGCCATCTGTTGAGGCCTCTGTGCCAGCCTCTGTGTGCCAGAGCACGGCCCCCATCCAACCCAATCTTCTACCCCAGCTGTCGGCCTTCCTCCCCCAACAAACCCCTCATTGTCGCACAGACCTCCATGCTAGCCCCCTGCACTTGCCCTGTGTAAACGAGGGACTCGCAGTTCATTTGCGTCAGAAGTAGGCGGGGGGAGTCTCCAATTAACCAGTACACTCCTCTCTCCCTCTGAACCTCAGCTTTCACCCACAGTAGCCCCTCTGTGCTTTCTTCTGTGGCCATGTATGTTTTGCTGGTTGTGTGTGTGGAGCGGTGACTCCCAGGTTTCTAATGTATTAAAGAGGCTTTTATAGTGTTTTGTTGGATTAAGGACCTCAGCCACCGATATGTGATTATGCTTTAAACAAAGATGTGACACAGATTTCTAAGCTAGTGTTTTAATATAAGACCAGACAAGCAGATTCTTACACTGTTGTGTTTTATATACAACCTCTACTAGATATAATGGTTATGTATTAATGTTTTAAAAGCCTTTTTATCAAGTAAAATAATTTAGACTGTCATAAAAGAGACTGAGCTTGAACATATTGCCCCAGTAATGCCTGAACTGATGTCGGATTATTCTCTTATGTAATGCTGACATGGTGAAGCTGGTTTGCTGTTATTGTACAGATATGATGGGCCTCGGCAGATGTGTTAAAGGGACACAGATGAAACAAGTACATCTGCATTTGTGTTGCAGTTCTGTGCCATTTTCAAAATAGATGACAGTTGCTCAGAGTTTGACACATGCCCCGAAAGTAATCATAGTTTTAATACTTTTGGATTATTTCTAAAAATGTTCTGTCCTTTTACCAGTTAGTCTTTCATTCAGCTGCACCCAGCGTTTTTTTCTGCTTGAATGTTCTAAGAAAGACTTGCAGGCCTGATTGATTGTGACACGTCAATGGACTGCAGAGTGAAGTTATTTTTCGGTTGCGTTGTTGTTTTTCAGCGTTGGTCTCTCATAGAAATCACTGCACTGAATTGTGACTCATGGCAGGATGGACACAGTTTTTCAAGTCTGATTTAGCTGTGGGTGGCATCACTGTAGCGCAGGGTAAATGTGCTGTCTAGCCGCCGCTTTGATTATTATGCAACTATTATGTGTTTGTGAGTGGCTGATTTGAATCTCTCTTGTACAACCCCCAAAGGCAACATCACAGTCAACTGTGTTTGATCGTATCAAGGATAGTTGGTGTATATTTTGTATGCTGTGCAAGTTGTTTCAAGTTGCAACAGGATTCTTTGGGAATTATCTAAACTGAACAGAAGCAAAAAAAAAAATGCCACCTTCAGTATTTTCATGTATTTGAGTAGCCCTTTTTTTTCAAACTAAGAATATTTTACTACCTTTTAAAAATGACTTCCAAATCACAGCTCTAACCACAGCAGGTGGTGCAATACACTGTGAAAAAATGGTTTGATAGGCATACAATGACACGGTGGTCTTTTGCTTTTCGACTTGTGTATCATAGCGAGAAATTAATTTTTAAAATGTGAACAGCTCAGTTTTTTTCATGGTAACTTGGAGATGAAAAATCGGTAGAATTTTTAAGGGATTTATGAGATTTAACTCAAAATATGGTGGTAGAACAGGGCTGGAAACAAGACTGTAAAGCTGGAATTGGATTCATTATCTTGCTCGAGAGAGTTTTAGCAAGGTAGACCCAGAGTTGAAGGACTAAGTGGTAATTTTATTGGCACAGATGGGACGTGACCGTGATGAGGACACTGTAATGTAAGATGACCGTACTAAGCAGATTTTGCCTCATGGCTGGGGCGTACTGCAACTGAGGCTGGTTTAAAGAGGTGAATGTCTAAGAGGATACGCAGATCCATTATGCGTTTCTGTCTCTCTTCCTGCTGTCGTTCGGCGACACTCGTTTTACCTGCTGGACAGGTTGCAGCTCGCCTTGTGTCCTGTGGTGACTCTCATCAGCAGTGGGATGACTGGAGATGTTATCACTCATTGTAGGGTTTGTCTCTTTTGACATGAGCCTCCCATAGAAAACCAAACATAAAGATTAATAGCCTCATACACTGATTTTGTTGGTTCACATAGGTGGCACAAAAGACAGATTATCAGAACTACTCTTCTCACTTCTCTTGTGGACTACTGACGTTGGAGCGCAACTGGTTATCATTTGTTGAACTACCGGTCTTGTTTAACATGTCATGACTTATGCGTTAGTTGTTATGTCTATTCTGAGCCCTGCAACTGATTAATGTGTGGGTGGAAAATCAAGACAAGCAAGATCTAACATCCTTTCTCCTCCTCTCAGCTCAGCAGCATCAGCAAAGCCATCAATTCCACCGAGACGCCTGTGAAGGAGAAGCATGCACGGCGTATCCTTAATAATGCCAAATAAACAAAGATCCAACATCAGCAGACTTCTTTCTCTACTTGCACAAAGACGTAGTTTAAAGCTAAACAAAGCAAAGAATGTCTTCACTTATTCTTAAAACAGCACGGTGTTCATGCAAAATGCAAATCAGCTGTCAGACTCTTCCAACTTGAGGGATCTGCCCGTTTGAGAAAATGGAAGTGGGTCAGATAAACATGAGTGTTGATCAAAAAGTTCCAGGACTGTGCATGAACTGGGTGCACGTGCAACATGTGTGAGCAGTAACTGTTACCAGTTGTGATGTCAGGTTAGGGTTAGCGTGCAACTCATGTTTTTGTGATGACTAGTATGTGTATATCAGTGATTTCTTTATAACGAAAATGTCATATTCTGTGTCATCAGCTGCCAAGATGAGTCGAACATCATGTTGTGGATTAGGGAAAAAAGAGAAAAAAACAGCAGCTTTAACAGTGGAAGAGTCCCAGTTTCCACAGCCAGAGAAGGCTTGTCTGAAATGCACCATGATCAAACTTGTTGTCCTCAACATTCATGTGGTTCTTTACTGGGAATTAATCACCCAGGGTTGGACTGTCAGCATCTAGTTCTACTGTAACTTGATGAGGTGTTTAAAGGAGTGGATTCAGTGCAAAAGACTTGAACTGTTTTGGGATGACATGTTGGTGCTGCAATTTGCTGTAAGCCCAGTAAATACAGCAACACAGTTTTCTCTCTTCACCCGCTTTTCTCGCTACATTTGGCCTCCTGCGATTTCCTCCTCATCCCCAAAATGAAATTCAAGTTGAAGACTTGCCACTTTGACACAGTTTAAGAGACTCAGTGCTCATCGAAGATGGTGCTTGACCTTTTATATATGTTATGTGTACTTCAGGTCCCACTGTTGATAGTGCAGTGTTACTTGAAATCCAGACTCATGACAGTTTCTCCTCGCATGTATTCCATAAACACTACATGCATGCTCTCCATCTCCGGGAGTCTCTGATCTTTTTGATCAATCCTCGCATTCATGGCTCAGAAAACTACATTTTGAAGTCACCTCTAAAACACAGAAACTACGCTGTTTAACAACTGGAATGAAATAGTCAAATTATGTGTTTTGATCCGAACCATTCTGGATGACCAAAAGAAAGGTCATTACAGTATTCTAGTCTACTGGAGACACAGACATAGATGGGATTTTCTGAATCTGACTGAATGAAGTCTTCATACTTCTGAGATATTTCTGCAATTATGGAAAGATATTTTGGTGATGATGCTAATGTGTGAATAAAAATTTAGATCAGCATCAGATTAGTCAGTAATGAGGGAGGGGAAAAAAATCTGCTAAAGTTTGTCCGAACAGTCTGCTGCAGGATCACCAGTTGTCAGATCAATGTTTCCAAAGGCCACTCATTGGCCACTTAGGCCAGCGTTATACTTTTCCAGAAGTTCACGAGGGTCTGCCCAGATCCATGTGAGGTCATTTTTGTCATCTCCCCAAGTCAGAATCCAAGGAAGACCCCTCTGTGGATATCTGCCCTCAGCCAAAAAGTTGGTTAAGGCCGTAGTGCACATGTGCTGAATATGTGGATACAACCGACTGTGCATTCAGGAAACTGGGTCCTTCCAACTGACTACAACAGTTGTATAAGTGCCAAATTATGCTTTTTGTGTCTGTGTGCACAGACCGAAATGGATTTGACAGCCGTCCCAATTTTGTTCATACTGCAATACTTAGGTGTCAAATTGCTGCTCATATCAAACACAGAAAAGCAAACAGAGCTCTTGTTGATGTTTCTGAAAGGCTGTGACTTTGCACTTTTGACAGAGTGTAGCAGCTACTTACACATTGTCCCATAGCACCGTGTCAGTGAATATTTCTGATGTGTTGAGCACAGTGGACAGATACAGCACAGGATCTCTGGAGAACTTAGAACCTTCTATGTTTGGGCTCTGCTGATGAAAAACATTTTAAAATCAAGGTGCCTCCAAAATCCGGCATCAACTGCATCAGTTAAAACTCTTTTAATGATAAAGTATGTGCTACAAGCATTGCCATGGAGAAATGTGGAGTGAGTGAATAAGTAGTAACACAAACCCTTTTGTAGGATGACAAATTACTGTTCAGTTGTGTCATGGCATCTGATTCTCCTGAATCAAACTTCTAATCAGTAAACACTTACTTTTCTTGAGTGTCTCGGTTTTCTTAACTTCAGCCGATTTTGTCTACGTGCTTCCACCTGCTCACTTGAATTTCTATCACAACAGTAAAGCTAACGTTAAATTGTGAACCACAGACAGTTAGAGCAAACCCAACTCTCCAGGTTTTTAATGTTTTTAACAGTATCAAAAGCTGCAGCAGGTTGAGCGTGACCAGCACAGAGACTTTTTGCATCATTGTCAGCCCATATATCATTAATAATCCTGACGAGAGCTTTGTTTACTATGTGAAGATGCTGGAATCTAGACTGGAACCTTTTCTAAATGTCATTAGTGGCAAGGTGACAAAAACAGACTTCAAAGGTTTCAGGAAGCGGAGAGAATGTAATTTAGCTTATAGCACCAGAGTAGTAAAAATATGTGTGGGTGGTGGTAATTATGATGACAGTCATAAATGACAACTAATTTCCTTCTTCTGAGACAGACACTTGTTTTGATGATGTTTCTATTTATCATCAAAATGTTGACAGCACAGTAAACTGCACTCTCACATTTTAAAGTCATTGTGAGACAGCATTTTATAAATATGAGGGTGGAATAACCAGTAAGATCTCAGTTAGAGCTGTGAAAGTCAGATCTGTCATAGTGCTGGTTGGAACTTTGAGTGTATAAACGAATAGATGAGTATTATTCAAGCAGGAAATGAAATGGATTTATACGTATAGAAATATAATGTAATTAAATACATACATTATCTTGCAATGACAATTTTGTTGGTTAATTTCAAAACATTTATTCATCCTTATCCAGGCGGATATGGATGAATTAGGTTCATTTTATTGTGCCTTTTAATGCTTTCCAGCCAGAAAGAATGGCAAAGTTCTGTTATAGCTTCCTTAATGAAGACAACAACAGGAATCATCCTGGGGACTCACAGGGAGAAGGGAGCCTACACCTTCTGGTCCTATGCTCTGGGCTTCCCTCTGGCCAGCAGCTCCATCCTCAGCTGGAAGTTCTGCCACGTACTGCACAAAGTCCTGCGAGACGGACACCGCAATGTAAGACACCAAGTACTTTTTCCACCTATAACACCACAAACCGCACATTAAGCTAACAGCTTGTCCTCAAGAAAAAAAGTAAATGATGAATAAATACAACAATAGCCCATTTGGTTTTATGAGATCAGATTTTTTTTAAACACACTTAAGAATACAATGAGGGCTCCTTCACAGAGTTAAGTGTGAGTTTACCAAAGATTGTTTCTAGAGTTGCTTATTGAAGCTCTCGCCTCCAGGTTCTACAAGACTGTATGAGACATCATGGTTCTCTAGTTGAAGTTGGGAAGCTATGGGTGAGTCCGACCATGTTTTATTCCATTTCTAAAGAGAATTTCAGTCATTACTAAACTTTATTCAAGCCCTTCTCCTCCTGCGGTTTCCAGACCCACCTCCATGACCGATATGGACAGCTAGTGGCTCTGTACACCAAGCTGCTCTGCACAAAAATGGAGTTTCATGCGAAGGTAGG
The DNA here is from genome assembly GCF_022539595.1 of Amphiprion ocellaris. Classification (NCBI taxonomy): domain Eukaryota; kingdom Metazoa; phylum Chordata; class Actinopteri; family Pomacentridae; genus Amphiprion; species Amphiprion ocellaris. The sequence continues at coordinate 25,802,498 of NC_072771.1, read as the reverse complement.
CACATCTTCAGTCATGTGTCACACATATCTAATGGATAACGCTAAAAAACCTACACACTGTACATAACAACTTGCACTAAACCTCGTAAACTGCACCTCACTGCAGCATTCTGAAATCCCACCGAACCTGGAGGTCACAGACGAAGTCCTGGAGCGCACAGCTGGAACAGACATAAATAATGTGTGAGTTTCAAAATGCTGTAAAAGTAACCTTAAATTTAACCATCCACTCAACCTCAAATCACAATCATCATCAATCAGCTACTGACATCCAACCTGTTCATGAAATAAACAGACAAGCCCTATAGCTCTTTCATTTCACAGGGCCACATCATCTTTGTTTCTGAGCGGGACCTCTTCTCTGTCTAATGAAGGTATCAACTTCTCTCCTGCAGGTTCCAGCTCACAGTGGAGGTGTTTGATTACATGGACACAGAGCTGCGGCTGGCCGAGACAGGTGAAAACAAAAACTCCTCCCACCTTCTCCCCATCCTACCCCTCCAAGGAAGAGAAACCTGAGCTACAGTTGAGGACTGATGCCTACTGACATTATCTATTTATGCACAAAAGCTAAGAGCCCATCAAAAAAGGCTTATTGTGAGCAGCTGTTAGCCTGCCTGCTTTCACGTAGACTGCACTTGGGTGTAGTTTAAACTCATCCCCTCCTGTTTTTTTTTTTTTTTAAACTGATGAGGAAATGCCTGCAATTAGAGGACATTAAGTTGATTTCCTGCAGTTTAGAGTACTGGTATGTTCCTCCCAGGGCTGCAGGGTGGAGGCCCAGGATCGCATCAACACCAAAAACAAATTTTGCAGCTGTTCCATGAATGAATGTGGTTGTGCTCACATATGCAGCCTCAGTCTACTTTTTTTTTGGAGTCACAGGCACAAAAAATCCTGACCAGTGTTTACATGTTGCAAGAAGTTTGTGCTGTTACCACCTCACCAGTCAGCTACGTATTCAAATGTGCAACTGGTGTGAATTACAGATAAACCAAAAATGATTTTCGGTGATACTTAAATGCCCCGTCTCTGATTTTTCTCGCAGTGATCCGACAGCTCAACACATCCATTGCCATCTCCACTCTCACATCAGGCCAGTGTCGTCTGGCTCCGCTCATCCAAGTCATCCAGGACTGCAGTCACCTGTACCACTTCACCGTAAAGCTGCTGTTCAAGCTGCATGCCTGTAAGAACAGTTATTAGCCGAAATATAGCATTTAACATGTCTTTGCCTTAATTCCCCCCCTAATGTTTGATTATTTCTGTGCATCTGACCTTCGCCTATTGATGAAAATGATTTCAACCAATTTCAGGTCTCCCTGCTGATACCCTACAAGGACACCGTGATCGTTTCCATGATCAGTTCCACAGGTAGGTATAAAGGCCTCAAGCTGTGAGTGAACAACAGCTTCAAAGAGTTTTTTTTTTTTTTACCTCAGGAAGCCTGCAACATAATCTCACCTCACCAGTCGCCACAGCACTTTGAACCGATGCAAATGACTCGTCGCTGCCTCCCATCCCCCAACCTTCACTGTGTGTCAGTTGGCATCGCTGTCACAGACACATTCATGATGAGTTTAGAGCCTCCAAGGTTCGAAAAGGGCGTCTTCAGGATTGTTTTATTACAGAATTGTGTAGCTTAAATGTTCCTAGTACTTCGTGCATCTTTGTGACACAGTTTGCCACACCTGCGATCTAATGAAGGAAAGCCATCCATATTTACTAAAGACAATTAAATACAAAAACAAACAAAAATGAGACATGAGTTTATGTTCCATGTGCTGTATTTTTTGAGCTAAAATGAGGTGAGCATTGGAGTATTTTTAACTTGTTTTTCTTTGTCCTGCAGCCTTAAAACCTTCTTCAATAAAGCCAGAGACATGCTGTACTTCAAGAGACTGATCCAGATCCCCAAGCTGCCTGATGTAAGAGCACAGAGGCATGAGGGGGGACGTGGGATGACTTCAGTGCTGAGTCACAGTGTCCATCTTGGATGTCAAAGACTTTATCATAAGCCGGATGCTGCTCGTGTTACTTACAAACTGGGGGAATTGGCTGATTTTATACATAAACGGCTGTGATCTGCTGAAATTTGACGAAAAAGGCCTTAAATAAAGTTATGTAAAATATTCCACCTGAACATGATAGGCATGCTATTACAGGTTTAACCAATACTTTGTTTTTGTTTCTCTTCTCGTCAGGCTCCACCTAACTTCCTGCATGCAGCCTCACTGGCCAAACATGTGAAGCCCGTGGTGGTCATCCCCGATGAGGACGAACCGGAGCAACAGGACGACGACGACGATGAACCAGAGCCGCTCATCGAGGTCAGCGATGTCTCCACATCCAGCTTGCAGACGCAACCACAGGTATGGTACAACAGACACAGTATACTGTCCACACCAACTCATGAAAGTATACAGCTGTAGCATGGTATTGTGTAAACTTTTTGTTGTATTTATTCATTACTTTTTCTTTTTTCCCAGCAGCTTGACATTTTTGATCAGGCATTTGGACCCCCAAATGGAGGCTTTGATGACAGGTGAGCCATTTTCACTAAAACCTGTTATTGTTAAAATATATTTTTTTGGTTTCAGCAGTTTGTCTGTGCCAGCACACTATGACGGTGGGTTTTCTGTCTGTCAGGGATCTGCAGATTGAGAGTCTAAAGCGAGACCTTGAGCTGTTGAGAGCGGAGCTGGAGAGAGTCAAAGCAGAGGTATGGATCACTGAGACTGAGTAGCCTCTTGTTTGGGTTTTAGACAGTTTTCTGTGAGTGTGAGACAGTGGAGGGCATGATTATCTATATGCAAAGGAATCTGGGTCATGTGTTGGGCGGATGCAAATCCTACTCATGGCATGTAGAATGTGGCAAGTAGCCTCTGAATGAGAGGTGACAGGAGTCCACTTGGCGTCACAGAAATAGCTTCCACTTGCAACCTTTTTGTACTTCGTCTTCTTTCTTATTCTGTAAAAGCAGGCATGTAAATAATTTGAGGGCAAAACTGGCTGGTACCAAGAGATGCACACTAAATGTTCTTGTGGAATTAAAACTTACATAACACACATTGCCACTGGTAATAGTTTTTCCTGAACTCAGATCTTTTTTTTCCCTCCTCCTGAAGGCTCAGCGCTACATCACACAGCTCAAATCCCAGATCAACAGTTTGGAGGCAGAGCTGGAAGAACAGCGTGCGCAGAAACAACGTGCCCTTGTGGAAAATGAGCAGCTGCGCATGGAGTTGGAGGCGACCCGCCGTCGAAACGCGGAACACGAGAGCCTACAGACCACCTTCATTGAGGCAGAAAGTAAGATATGCTGTTAACGCTCTCATACAGAGAGGGCTTTAATCATGAGCCAGATAACATTCTCATGTCTCACGTCTGTGCAGAAAGATCCCAGGCCACTGAGCAGCGGTACAATAAGCTGAAAGAGAAGCACACAGAGCTGGTGGCCAGCCATGCTGAACTGCTGCGGAAGGTACAGATGGACTGCAGATCAGTCCAGAGATGTTTGCTTTCAATTAGATGTCGGCACCTGACTGAGTGGTAACGCTAAATGTGTTAATGTGTTAACAGAGTGCAGACACTGTGAAGATGCTGTCAGCAACCCAGCAGACCCAGGAAGAAGTAGAGAGGACCAAACAGCAGCTGTCCTTCGAGGTGGATCGGATAAAACAGGAAGCTGACATGAAGGTTGGTGCTGTTTTGCTGTAAGAATATAGACGTCTTGTGTAGACATATATGGTTAATACTGTTGTATTGCTACTGCAGTTGGAAGAGCAGAAGTTTGAAATGGACAAGCTGAAGAGAGACCTGGAGGAGAAGCTGGCAGAAGTGATGCGCATCAAGGCGACTTTGCAGAGCAGCGAGAAGGTGAGCGTGCACCTGTAATGTAGTAATGCAGCAGTAACCTTGATGATGTCCTGTTAATTCGTCCTCGGAGCCATCATTGGTTCTGTGTTTGAAAGCTTGAGGCGTGCTACACATTTCTGCTCGGACTTTTCCCTCCGACACTCACAGCCATCTGGCTCTCCTGGCGTCTCTTGCTGCTCTGTGTTTTTGCCAGACTTCGGAGCAAATGAACAGTTCAATGACGGCTCTGCAGGCAGAGAAGGAGCGCTTGATGCGATCTGTGACTGAGAAGGAGGCGGAGCTGTCGTCTCTGCGGCAGGCTGCGCAGGTGCAGCAGTCGTCGCTTCAGCAGGAGCGAGAGAGGAACAGCAGGGAGCTGGGAGAGCTGCAGAGCAAACTGCAGGAGAAGGTCAGTCAGGACAGTACAGCTCGGCTCAGCAGTGTGAGCCGGCCTCCACTCTGGAGCTCTGGCTCCAGAACAAGAAGCACAGGGGGCCATCAACAAAAGTGAACTGTTTAGGAAATATTGCCTTTTATGAAGCACATCCATGAATATTTGCATCAGTGTTACAGGAGCTGTTTCACTTTTAGCCTTAGTACGCTAATTGTGAAATTTCCACAGTCATTAGTTTGTGTATAGGATGTGTGTATGCAAGTTTTAAAGACATTTTGAGACACATGCTTTGGCTTCCATGCTGCTTAATAACACATGACAACCATTTACTGTAACCAAATGTTTCAAGCACAGTTTTTACTTTTTGTCTTACAAAGATGGTGATAATGGAATACTATAGTCCAGCAGAATCTGGGGCTAATTACTTGAGAAAAAATACTCTCGTGGAGTGTCTTTACTGAATAATCAGAGTTAGTAGCATAATAATTACAATAAGAACAGAATATCCTCATAAGTACCTCATTAAAACAGCTCAGCTTAAATAAAGTCTTTTAAGAATATGGTCAGCATCTAGTAAGGGTCATAGTCAAAATTTATCAATATAAAGCACAGTAGTTAAAATAAAACTGTCTGTGCTCGACAAACGTTTTGAATGTACAACAGTTTAACCCCCTCCAAAACCAACTAGCTGGTTTGAAATACATGTCGTCTAAAAAACTGCCATTTATCAGAGCCAGAAACTGTAAAAACAGAAAGAATTGTCTGCTTTTTAACTTTCCAACACTCCTGGTACTACTCATGTGGAATGTGCTGAAACTTGATCAAATCTAATATGAATATCAAGATATTTCATGAAAAAAACCAAAACATGAATGGTGACAAAATTCAATGATGTTATCTAAAAGTCTCTAAAATTACACCATTTGTCAGAGCTAGAAACTGTAAAAGCAGCTCCACTAAAATGTGCTATTCCATCACTTTATTCTACATGCCTCATTTACAAATTTGCCAAAAAAATAAACCCTTTGCCCTACCCAGATTCCGTCGAAACTAATAAAAAATGGGGGCTCCTCAGTGCAGCTGTGAAGCCATTAGTCACTCAGCTTTGACCAACAAAAATTCAGGGACTTTACGGCTGAATGAAGGCTAAATAAAGACCAGTATGGAATCAAATTAAATACATGAATAGTAATATCTATGGCATGTGAGACCATTTTTCCAGTATTGGCAACACGTGGGCATAAGTAATCAAATAAATTCAACTTATGGAAATATAACTTTGTCATACTGCACAAAACACGTTTTTTGAGTTCTCTCTGCTTATTGTCACGGTTGAGCTGTTTCCATAGAGGTTCAGGACTTTATATGGCAGTGGAAAATGAGCCAACAGTGAGTAAAAATGTAGCCGGAAGAAAAAAACAAAACAAAGCAAAAAAACCAGCACAGCCAGAAAGTGCTTGGGGTTCAGAAGGCTAAAGAAAGACAAGTTCAGTAAAGTGGGCACACAGTGAGGATATCAGAACGACTCCTTTGTGGACAGACAGGAGGCATGACACATAAATCAACAAAAATCTAGTCTATATATGTCCATATAAATACTCTGGAATTCACACGTACTTATACTCTGTTGTGTTTGTTTACGTCTGTACCTGTAGACAAGTCTGGAAGACAAGATGAAGCAGAAGCTTCTGGAGGAGCAGTTTGCTTTGCTGCAAGGAACCATAACAGAAGCTGAGAGCATCATCCAAGACGCTGCTGCCAAAGTGGACGATCCCCTTCATATACGCTGCACCAGCTCTCCAGGTCAGACTCCTGCTCTGCACAGCAACAACAAACACCTAGATAATTTAATGAGAACACAGCAACATGGAGTATTACACAGACCGTGACCCTAACTAGTTGACCACATACAGTGTATTATCTATTATGGAGACTCAAACAAAGCTTTGTTTAATCTGCTCTCTGTCCTTCAAACACAGATTACCTCATAAGTCGGGCGGAGGCCACACTGGGCTCCATTGACAAAGTGAAAAAGGGCCATGCCGATTATCTGAGTAACATGGGGGGTAAGCTTCCTCTGCTTCTGATTTGCCTTGATCCTCCTAACCTCATGACACTGTAATTGGTTTGTTATGTTGGTTAATGTGGGTTGCTCCTCTCTCTCGCTTTCTGCTCTTGTAACCAGATGCTGGAGGGCTGCTGAGGGCTCTGACCCAGTTCTCCCACTTGGCTGCCGACACCATCATTAATGGCAGCGCCACTGCACACATGGCGCCCACTGACCACGCAGACCGTAAGGATGATTCTCTTACACTTAATTTCCAGTTAATATTATTGCATATCACTCAGACCAAACATCGGTATTTTTAGCCAACAATATGTTTAAATCTGCAGACAAATCATTTCAAAAGTGAGTTTTTATAGTTATTGAATAAAGAATCCATAAGTGTGGTTGATTCTTGGTTCTTTTTAACACCCTGCAGGACTGACGGAGAACTGCAGAAGCTGTGCCTCTCAGATTCTGGACTACTTGAAGGACCTGAAGGCCAAGACCACCCTCCAGAGGGCAGATCCAGCCTCCGTTCGCATTATTGTTCAGAAGATCCTGCACTTGGGCCAGGTGAAAGGAAACACTGAATTTCTGTAACCATTTCTGACACAATTTGTTGCTTATGGACGCATCTACACACATTTAGCAGGCAAGCATGTTCATTTATATAGAAACCTTATAGTGCACAGAGAGTACTCAAAGTGCTTTACAGACAAAAGTAACAAAAAACATGTAAAATATCATGGATACAGCAGAATAAAATTTTATTAAATTTATCAAAAACAGACAAGTTAAATATAGTGCACACCAATTTATAGGTTAATTATAACTAGTGGATTAAAATGGCAGAAAATACAAAAGAGAAAAATAAAATCATGTAAAAAAAAATATATAATAAAAAAGAATTATATTCGAGTCAACAGAGGTAGACACGCTTATTTAAAGTACTGTCAGTGTAGACCAGACTGTCTAATGCAACTGATTACTTTAAAGCAGTGCAGAAAAGAAATGCCCTCAGTTTACTCTTAGAAAATATTTGGGGAAAACCTAAGTTCCATTGGCAGCAGCAGAATGACTACACACAGTTTCACTCTGACTGCTCTGAAGTCTGGGCTCCATGTGATATATTTTGGTCCCAGACCATTCAGAGACTTAAAGACAAAAAACTAAGGCCTTAAACTCAGTTCTGTATTTAACTGGAACCCAATGCAGGGATCTCAGAGTCAGAGTCATGCATTCTCTCCTCTTTGTGTTTGGATTTAACTGTATTTACAGCTGTTCTGTTAGTCATTTCTAAATGACATTTGCAACCTTTTTTCACCATTACCATTGTCTATACAATATGAGTGACGTCAGGTAGATGTGTTGAAAGACACTGATGCTGCATCACGCTGTTTAGTTTGCTTTTTTATTTTTTTTTAACATTCCTTCCACATCTTGTTTGGAGTGAAAACATTGAGTGTTAGGAACATAATGTACGTGAGCCATCCTGCATCCACAGGTCATAAGTTGGATCCCACATTAAATTAAAGCAAGATGAGCTCTCAGTTTAACCACTTTATTTTTGGCTTCCAAGGAGACCAGAAATAAGTTGCTGGAATTGAGTTTGCCTCTGACTTTGACCTCATGCCACTGGGTGCCGGATTACTGATGTGTTTACTATGTTAGCTGACCTCTATAAAAAGTGGACATCCATAGGAAGCACATCTAAATGCGTAATGAATTTGGAACTCTGTCAGTCTTTCAGCGTGCTGTGTTTGTGGTTTTGTTATATTTGGGATTTGGTTTGGATGCAGCAGGTTTCTGGTTATTCTGCCAATTCTCCCCAGGCTTATTGTGAACATAAGGCAGCTGCTTAACACTTGATCATTGTTGGAGTTAGTACAGGAATACAATTGTATTTCTTATCGGCAGTATAAACACCCAGACCTGTTGATGTTTAGGTTTTTTTTCCATAACTAATAATTTTCCTCTTGTAACACCCAGGAGCTGCGGCCGAAAGGCATGGACATTCGTCAGGATGAGCTGGGAGATCTGGTCGACAAGGAGATGGCTGCAACATCAGCAGCTATCGAGGAGGCGGTCCGCAGGATCGATGTGAGTGATGAACATCTTACTTTAAAAAGTTTTATATTAACCCTGTGAACCCAAAGTAGTTACTTTTATTTTTACTTACTGTGGGCTCATTTTGCAAGCCCTGCATCTCTATGGCAACAACGCAATGGTGACTTGCAGTAAAGAAAACTATAAAATGTCTTTTGTGCAGAATGACCGTTATAATGCCATAAATCATAAAAAAAAGAAAAATTGAAAGTTGATGTTTTTTTTTTTACATTTATTTGATCAAAACCAGGGGAATGCGGTGGCTCTGCATAGTATACATTCTACTACAATTCTTTATTCATTCATTGCTACATTTTACTCCACTTCCAGATGTGTATCCTCTCTGCTCTTTGTAAACGCAGCCTGCAGTGCTGCTCACAGGTCCTTGAATTTTTGTTATTTAATAGGAGGTCACAGCTGAGTCACCAGTGGCTTTATAGTTGCACTGAAGAGTGCAGAATTACTTTTTTTCAGAATCTGGTTAGTATAAAAGATACTTTTTTTTGTGATTTAAAAAAAAAAAAAAAAAATTGAGGCATGTAGAATGAAATGATTTTCATAAAAAAACACAATTTTAAGTTTATCTTTGGTTAATCCTCTCAAAGAAACCAATAGTCACACATGATTAAGGGCCATCAGAAAACTGAAAGTCTGACAATCATTCTGGCTCTGATAAATGGTGTAATTTTCGTGATTTTTACATAACATACCTTTCATTTTATAAAAGGGTTTCGGGGTTCACAGGGTTGACTGCATTGACCTGCAATATCGTGCAGCGTCATGATTGTAACTAATAAACATCTCACATGTTTTTGGATTTAGGAAATGATGAACCAGGCAAGAAAAGACACATCAGGAATTAAACTGGAGGTCAATGAAAGGTTTGTTCTTTTTTTGGATTCCGTGTATTTCAATGAAGTTAAACACCAACTTATAACTAAGGGCCTGTCTAATTTTTAAAATCCTGGTTTGTGCCTAAAGTGTCATCATTAGACCAGTAAATGCTAAAATGCAGAGATGCAATATCAAAATGCATCCTCTGTCTTTGCTGCAAGTAACTTTTTCTGTTAGTCTTTTCTTCATATTTTTCTACGTGTTGTTCACTAAAGAAAAAGGTCAAAATGTATAAATTACTGTAAGTTTTATTGTTGTAAATTCATGTTCTAATGTTGTTTGCAGAATCCTCTTTAGCTGCACAGACCTGATGAAGGTACAACGCTTTGCTGTTCTACATCACAAATTACCCATCATCCTGCATTTTTAATAGACTTTCCTGTGAACATATGTGTTATTTTTTTGTCTTGTTCTGTCCTTTTTCCATCCACTCTCTCCCTCAGGCCATCCGCATGCTGATCATAGCATCTACAGACTTGCAAAAGGAGATTGTCGAGAGTGGGAGGGTGAGTCACACTGTTCCAGCTTTAGATCCAAAAGTGGTAGCTTGTTTTTTGTTTCTGAAATCAGAGTGGGCTGTTGTGTTCCATTCAGAAATATCTGCTAACAGCACTGATGTTTGGCTTGTTCAGGGTGCAGCCACCATTAAGGAGTTCTATGCCAGAAACTCTCGCTGGACTGAGGGTCTCATCTCTGCTGCCAAAGCTGTCGGATGGGGAGCCACGGAGATGGTGTAAGTTCTCAGTTATAAAGGCCATTCTGCTTTATTGTCAGGTATATTATGATACTGTTATGACAAACAAAAGGTCTACTGAATTTGGTAATGAGTTCTTGGATAATACCAAATCATAAGAGATGGTATCTGGGAAGACCTCATAAATTGTCACTGCAAAGTAAAAACAGTACAAGCAGTACTTTGCAGTACAACAAAAATATTATTGCAGCAGCCAGAACTAGTTCTTCAAAGAAACACAGAAATTTTGAGTTGTTTCCAGACAACAGGGACACAGTAAATATCTATCCCCGTTTTCCTGAAATCCTTCACTGATATTGATGTGTTCCAGCCATTCAGCATTAAAACTGCAGTGATTAATAAATTAGCTTTCAAACATTAAATTAAATGCCACCTACATATTTTGATAATTAACTAACTGTTTTGAGTATTTTTTAAGCAAAAAATATGAAAATTCTGTAATTCCAGCTATTTAAATGTGAACATTTTGTGGTTTCTTCCCAACTATATGACAGTAAACTTAATATCTATGGGTTGTAAACAAAACTAGACATTTTAGGACGTCTCCTTGGGCTTTAGGAAACAGTGATTCAACATTTTTCACTGTTTTCTGACATTTAATAGACCAAACAACCAGTCAGTCAATTGAGCATGTTTTGAGCTAATTCTGACCCTGCAAATCTACAATGCAGGCAGTGATTTAGGTTAAAATGTTGTATGTAGCACCTCAGTCATATCATGCAGACCTGCTGTCTTTGGGTTTAGGTGGACTGAAGTGATGGTGTTTTTTCTGTCTTCTTTCTTGCAGGGAGTCTGCAGATAAGGTGGTGCTGCACACAGGAAAATATGAGGAGCTGATTGTCTGTTCTCATGAGATCGCTGCAAGCACAGCACAGCTGGTCGCTGCCTCAAAGGTAAGATAACGTTCATAACATTTTTTCTATTGCAACATTAACATCTTACAACAAACTTTAGTAGCACATTAACTGTGTAATTACTCTCTGTGACTGATTTTGAGGCTTTAGCATCTAAACTGTGTCACCTGGTCTCATTCAACCGCTCTCCTCTGTGCTCAGGTTAAGGCCGATCGCAGCAGTAAGAAGCTGTCGGTTCTCCAGCAGGCTTCTCGCCATGTGAATGAAATGGCAGCTAATGTGGTGGCCTCAACGAAGACGGGCCAAGAGCACCTGGAGGACAAAGGTGAGTAGGTTTGATTTGTGTATTAGACTATCACAGACTGATGAGCAACTATTTAATGTGTATTTTGTGCACTTGTATTGAGCAGACACTATGGACTTCTCTGGGATGTCCCTCATCAAGCTGAGAAAAGAAGAAATGGAGTCACAGGTCAGTCATGAGTTGTCAGATTTTTGGACGGTGTTTGAACAAATCGCCTGCTAGATGCCATTTCTTTGGGGGAAATTAACCACATCTAAGCTTTAAATTGTAATTTTTCATCAAAATCCCTTTATTTTTCATGTCTTGTTTAAAAAAAATTGCAAAATAATCCATTTGATCCAACCAGAATAGGTAAAAATAATAATAATAATCTGCACTCCTCAGTGCCACCATGAAGCCATTACTGCAAACTGTTGTTTGACAAAAATTCAATTTTATTTTGTCAAATAAATAATGAAAGAAATGTAATTTTCATTCTTTCGGTATAACTTTGTCATACTGTACAACAGACATCTTTGAGTTCTCTCTACTTCTAGTCATGGTTGAGCTGTTTCTGTAGAGTTTCAGGGCTTCATATTGCAGTGAAAAATAAGCTTATAGTAAGTAACAATGTGACAGGAAAAAACAATTTCCAGAAACTGCTTGGAGTTCAGAGGGTTAAAGCTGTCACTTGTAATTGTGTCTCATTTTTGATAAACATTCACTCTTTTTATTTCCTTATAATTAAATTGAATGCAAGTCTACCAGCACCATCTAAGACAGAGTTCATATGTCTTATTTGTTAGCGTTGGGTTCAGAAAGGTAAATTTTTACGCTGTGTGTTGCACAGCTTTGATGTGATTTATTTTCAGTTTTATATAAATGATGTTAAACTGCTCAAACATGATGATCTTTACTGAAGAAACCAACTTAAACACAGACAGCAGAAAGCATTTTGACTGTAGACAACCACCTGTTTGTTTCGCCTCTCAGGTCAAAGTGCTTGAATTAGAAAGCCAGTTGGAGAACGAGCGTCTGCGTTTGGGCGAGCTGAGGAAGAAACACTACGACTTGGCTGGAGTTCCTTCAGAGCAGGTTTCTGAAGGGAACGGAGAAACTTCTTTGCTGGCCCATCCGGCCTCCATGTCACCGAAACCCAGCAAGCCTGCTATCATGAAGAAACCTGCACTGGCCCAGAAGCCCAGCGTCCCACCCAAAACTATGGTAAGATCCATGAAGACAAAAGGTGTATGTTGAAGATAAGACATTAAAATGTGCCTTCTTGGTAAAACTTATCTAATCTCTAGTCTTCTTTATGTTGCAGTTTAAATAAATGCCTCAACAGAAGAGATGGGAGAGATGAGAATGCTTCACTACAGGAGGGCTGGATTGATAAAGAGAAAAATCACCTTTTTGTGAACACACAGTTCCTTTAAGTTGCATGCTGACAATCTTCTGTCATCCTGCTTCTTACGTTTCCATTCCTTTTTTTTTTTTTTTGCCAAAATGGACCAGAAGCCTGTTTTTACCTTTGATGCCTACAGGGGATATGCCGTCTTCACCACTGTTTTTATTTTATTCCCAAGATAAACAACGCATAACCCTTTTTTAAAATTTTAATAGTTTGCATCGACAAAAAAATGGTAAATTATTTACTTTTAGGCTGTTTGAGTGTATTTTTTCCGCATTATGACAATTTTAAATGATTACACTGCTGTTCCTTTTTAGAATGCAAACCTCAGTAATGACTAAAATCAACAACATATCTTGTAGTTAGTTCTGATCATGCTTTGGACAGCTTTTTGCACACTGTTTTGGGCATTTGTTACAGATCACATCACATTTTTTTCTTAATGTACACTAATCTATTTATGTTGGTGGGCAGTAAACTGGGGAATCACATCGTGTGAATCCATTGCTGCAAAAGTTTTACATACCTCTAGTTCTGCCTTCATGATGGACAGTGTTCCTCTTATGTGCAAAACTGCTTTTTCTCAACAGTACAAGATTGTCTCAGAGGCCTTTTTAAATGTACTGTACCAATGCATCCAGTAATACCTGTAAGTACAGTCTGTATAGGAGTCTGCAACTCACACAAAGTATAATTTATATCTACACTCTCTTGAATGTCCCTTTACTAGAGGAGAACCTGAATATTAGGTTAAAGTATATAGATAGATTTAATGCTCGCACACAAATACTGGATGTAGTTGTCCTTAATTATCAAATGCTTCTTTTAGGCTGAATTTGAAGATTTAGGGTTAGTTACTGTACAATATAAAGGTGTTCAAGTCCTCTTTGCCTCTGGGAGCTTTTCTTACAGGGTCTTAAAATGCATCTTTTTACGTTCTGTCCTTTCCTCTGTACGAAATGTCTTTATACACTCAGATCTATTAATATATTTTAGTAAAGATTCAGGTGGTTTCTCCTTGTAAGAACTGTAAATGTCAGACAAATGAACAATAAATGTTTGATTTAATGTGGGATTGTCTTACTTTATCCTGTTCCTTTTGGGTATTAATAATAATGATGGTACACTTGAACTGGCTATGTACATGTATACAGTTATGCTACTTGATCCCTACTGTGCTGCCATGCTTTGCAATGTTTTATCTGCAGATTAACATGTGTGGTCCCCTACACAAGAATGACTCCAGCTCCTGAAGTGTGGCCTTTCCCACCTCCAGCCACAACATATTCTAACTGGAGCGTCTCCCGGAAGATGAATATCTTCCATCGATTTGTAAGGAAATGCATTTCCTTGCATTGACCTTGACAGAGACTAGCCTGTAAATTCTTTGGAATTAGCAACAAATCAAGCTGTGTTTGGAAAACGACCGTGACACAGAGCATTAGTGTGGCCTTTTTAAACCTGCCATAACAAGTGAAGAGAGAAGCCGACTGAGAACCTGGTAACAATGATGTCAATTGGAAAGTCCACCCTAAAACATATCCTGCTTTATTGTCTATTATCCTCTAAATGAGGTCATAATCTACAAATAGAGCACCATGCTGTATTCATCAGGGCTTTACACCAGTAACTGAGACCATAAACCCATTTGAAAAATCTTTTGCGGTAACCCATCAAGTGAGAAGTAAGGTCATTTTCTCATAATCTTATATACATTCTGACTTCTTTTTGCAATCAGAAGAGTTGCCCCCTGCTGGCTGTTGGAAAGGATTCAGGTTTAAGATACTCTGGCATTGGTGTTACTTCCAGAACCAGGGACTACATTCATCTTTTAATTACAGTCTACAGTGGAAATGAGGCATTAAGCCTGATCACCCTTCCTTGCGGAAACCACGGATGTGTGTTGTTATAGGTACCACCAGTCAAATCAGATTAAGAAAACCTTTAAAAGTTTGATGATGTTGCTGAAAAATGAGATTTAAAAAGTATGTTATTCTGCTGGTTATATTCCTGCTGCACATGTGCACAGTTTCATGGTTCCGCGTTTGAGTCATTGCAACAACACAGATGTGGTTGCCAGATTGACTGTTACAAAACAGATGAGGGGGAGAAATGGTACATGTGTTATATAACCTCCATCTTTGGTGTTCTCCCATAGATTTCTATTCAGGAATCTTTAGTCTCTTGTAAAGCTGTGGACATCACAGATATGCAGTTGTTGTTACTCTCTGGGCCACTTGGAGTCAATTTGAAGAGTTTTGTTCCATACATTGTTTAAATGTGTTATATGTACGCAGACTGCTGCCCTTGTAGTGTAGACACTGTGCAGAAATCTGTGTAGGTTTCCATGCGCCGACTCTTGCAGATTTTTAGGAGCTGTAACTCCTACACTAAATGCTCTGTTGGTTGTGTCTGTTTCTTTAATTTAACAGTACCCACAGACCATTTTTCCTTTTTAGTTTGCCTCAGTCAGTTTTGTTTTGTCAATCACCAAAACCACTTGCTTCCCTTTCCCTAATGCACTGGGTTGTATCAGCCAAACAACTTTTTTTTGGCATACCTGCTGACAGTCATTAATTAAAACCGCTAAAATCACTATACAAATCATCGATAAAGGTTGTTTAAAAACGAGTTTAATGAAATCTTCTAATTATGTCGTCACATTCTTACCAAGAAATATGGTCACAATTTATATTTATATACTGGTGATACTTTAAGAAATGCTTTGACTAAAAGTTTACTTGTTTAATGCATTACTTATTATAGGCTGCCTGTAACTGAATTGCCACGTGAAGGTGGGATATTTTAAAAGTTTAAGTAATATCACGACATGCGCAGTAGGACTTTGAGCTGCTGCCTTCAATCCTGTTGTAAATATGGATATTTGTTCAAGCCAGACTTTAAAGCACTGCTGATATGACCGAGATCATCCAGTGATAGTCAGATTTATGTATTTGTATTAAGACTTTATTCTTGTTATTTCTTAGTGTATGGCGACATTAGGCATTGTTGTTTTAGCGATCAACCTAAAATACCTAACTATATTTTGTTTGTCAGCTCCGTCCACTGGTATTTATTCCGGCCGATTGTGACATGTACGAGTTTTCGCGGATGTGAACGCAGCCTCAGAGGCACCAGCGGACGTTAGCAAAGTTTTACCTGTCAACAAACTGAAGCAAGTCGACTCCGGAACGCTTCAACCGGCAGTTTTTATGAACCAAACACGGTTTGAACTCGTTTCTCTACTTTAATTGTGAGTCTACTCCGAATGTAGGAGGACACAGAGATATGTTAAATGTCTCAGGTGCGAATAAAGCAGAGGGCAGACATGGAAACCTGCGGTGTGTCAGCGCTGGACAGACCCGCGGCCGAGCTGACCGTCATGGACGTTTACGACATCGCGGCGGTGCTCGGCCAGGAGTTTGAGCGGATCATTGACCGGTTCGGCTGCGAGTCTCTGGTCGGAGTGGTGCCCCGGGTGGTGCGGGTGTTGGAGCTGCTGGAGGCCCTGGTGGGCCGAGGGGCCGCCGGACAGGAGACCGAGGAGCTGCGGAGAGAGCTGGAGAGGCTGCGGCAGGAGCGGAGCGACAGATACGAGCAGGAGAGGAAGCATCAGAAGGTCAGTTAATGTTTCTGTCAGTGTGTTCATATTAACCCACCCGCCTCCATTTAAGTGTCTCTACATGTCTGTCTACCTGTTTGTCTAACTGACTGCCACCATACCATGTGCACTGTAGCCTCTCAAGGTAAATCTACAGTGAAAGGTTCTGACTCTTCATTGGGCTGATCAAAGTCTCTGGAGAAACTATATTTAGTAAAATTTGGGGATTTCTGACAGTTAAGTTGCTTAACAGTCACTCAACTATCGAAACTGTTATTGATTTAGTTTCTGGTGATCACCAACTCACTGATTAATGCATCCATGTAGCACCATTTGTGCATTTCTTATGCCTTTAAGATAAGATAACATAACATAATTAACTTTATTAATCCCACAGCCAGAAGTAGGAAAAGGGGATGGTGCTGAAACGTAGGGACATTAGTTGAAAAATAAAAATAACCCAGAAATATACATAAACACTGTTGATATTGTACAGATTCTTTTATATGTAGAAATGTAAGATATTGCACAGATTCCTCTGAATGTGGAACATAATATTTCACAGGATTATTCTGTATGTAGGAAAACGCAGATATTGCACAGATTCTTCCGTGAGGAAAAAATACCGATATTAAAAATGTAGATATTGCACAAATTCTGTTCATATTGCACTGATTCCTTTGTGAGTAGAAAATACTGGCATTGCTCAGATTTTTATGTATGTAGATAAAAAAAGATAGTATGCAAAATACTTTAAATGTACAATATATTCATAATGCACAGGTTTGAAATGAAGTATAACAGTTTTTCTGTGTGGTCTACTGGGAACAGTGCTTGATTACATTAAATTACTCGTGTAGTGGTAAGGCGTAGTTAAGTATCCAACACAATACTACTTTAATCTGTGGTATATTTTGCACTTAACATTACAACGTTGCTACTTTATGTACTCTATGTAAGCAACTTCATAATAGCAATAATACCAGGTGACAAAGTCAAAGTCAGGTCAAGTTTATTTATGCAGCACACTTAAAAACAGGAGTTGAACTGAAGCGCTGTGCAATTATAAATAGCAACTCATAAAACACAAAGACTTAAAGACGAATCAGAATAAGACTGAAGGCTTGATCGCCTCTATTTTTGTATCTAAATCTCAAAACATCCTGGAATATTTGGTTGGTTGTCCTCAGTGCCCTAACTGTGGTATGAAGATGAAAGACAACTGCTCAATAAATTGGCAAGAAAACCTAAAACATTAAAGACATATTTAAGTCAAAACTTGACTATTTTGAATCTTCACTTCAGCAGTCATGTAATCTGAAGTGCTGCTGACATTGTCATGCCCTCATATATGCCTCTATATCGACCTTTTGCAAACAAACGCCAGGACTCTGTGCACACACTTGCCTGTGCTCGTGTTTTCCCCTCTTTTTTGACTTTGTTTTCTGTATCCTCTTTGCTCAGGAGTTGGAGCTGGTGGAAGACGTATGGAGAGGAGAAGTGCAGGACCTGCTTTCTCAAATCACTCAGCTTCAGGCAGAGAACAAGAGGCTGTTAGTGAGCCTCTCTCTCAAGGAGACTCCCATCACGGAGGAAGACCTGCAGAAACATGAGGGTGGGTAATGACAGGTGAAGTTTAGAAGGGGTTGAGAAGATGGTTTGTGAGATAGTAAGTTGTTTTTAAGGTCTCTTCAGCTTTTCTGGTAGAGTTAAATCTGGTTAAATTGTACTTTGATAGAGATGCACTGACGCACCAATCCACAGTAAAACTAGTGGATTGGTGTGTCTCTATATAGTCACTCCAGTAGATAGGGATGAGTGAATTGACATTAATGCACCAGTATCCATGAACCAAAGCCATGTATAATTGAAAATATTAAAGCAGCATGTAGTATAAAATAGACACCGATCAAGAATAAGCTAAATATGTTACGTATATTGATAGTCTGTAGTTCACTAATTATAATAATAGCACACTAGGTCAATGGCTCTGAAGTCTGTTGCATTTTAATCCCTTCTCATGCATGGAGGTTATACAGTATCTGCATGACTCTGGAGACTGATTTAGTTCGGTCTTGGCTGGGAGCTCCTCTGCAGATCTGATATGTCTTCCATATGTGCTAAGTACTGCAGTACTTTGTGTTGATTTACCATCTGCTGTACGTTAAACATACTCATCCCGTGCAGTCACGTGAGATTGCTCAGTACACGCTACATGCTTGCTGGATGACATAAAAAAGTAGGCCGTGAAGAGAGGCAGTCAGGAGCTTGTAAAGGCGACTATTTTTGAAGCAGACCAAAATATAGCTCTTGTGTGAAACTAATGGGTGCTGCAGCTGTACTTGCTGTCAGGACTGCAGCACACAAACACTGCCTATAAACATATACACACAAATGAAAGGGTACTGTATGATATGATTACTCTGCTCACTGACATCTTATTTTTCTCAAGAAATGCCTTCATGGTATAACAGATGTTTTAGTACCAGGTAGAGGCCCAAGCATGGCTGAAATAGACAACATTTTAAATACCACAACTTTTACACTGACACAGACACGTTGTCCGAAAAGTTCTGTTAATTTTGGTGCAGTGTGGAAGTGACTTGTGGGGATGTGTTTGTTCCGATTACAATAAACATTTTGCTTTAACTTGGCAAGATTTTTGAAATGTGATAATACAATTACAGAGGGGTCTGTTATATACACTAGGAGTCAAACGTTTGGATACACCTTGTTGTTTAATGGTTTATCTTTCTTTTCATGACTATTTACATTGTAGATTCTCACTGAAGGCATCAAAACTATGAATAAACACATAGGGAATTATGTTGTGAATAAAAAAGTGTGAAATAAGTCAAAACATGTTTTGTATTATAGATTCTTCAAATTAGTCACCCTTTGCTTTGATTACTGCTTCGCACACTCTTGGCATTCTCTGGATGAGCTTCATGAGGTAGTCACCTGAAATGGTTTTCACTTCACAGGTGTGCCTTGTCAAGGTTATTTTGTGGAATTTCTTGCATTCTTGATGGGATTGGGAGCATCCGTTGTGTTGTGCAGAAGTCAGGTTGATACGTAGTTGCATGGCTACCACAGCATCCTGCAGCGACATGCCATCCCATCCAGTTTGCGTTTAGTTGGACCATCGTTTATTTTTCCACAGGACAATGATCCCAAATACACTTCCAGGCTGTGTAAGGGCTATTTGACCAAGATGGAGAGTGATGGAGTGATGAGTCAGATGACCTGGCCTCCACAGTCACCTGACCTAAACCCAATCCAGATGGTTTGGGAAGAGATGGACCACAGAGTGAAGGCAAAAAGGCCAACAAGTGCTCAGCATCTCTGGGAACTCCTTCAAGACTGTTAGATAACCATTTCAGGTGACTACCTCATGAAGCTCATCCACAGAATGCCAAGAGTGTGCAAAGCAGCAATCAAAGCAAAGGGTGGCTATTTTGAAGAACCTAAAATATAAAACATGTTTTAATTTTAGATTCAAAGTCACACTTTTTTGTTTACTACATAATTCCATATGTGTTCATTCATAGTTTTGATGCCTTCAGTGAGAATCTGCAATGTAAACAGTCATGAAAATAAAGAAAAAATATTAAATGCTGGATGAATAATTAGAATGCATGGATATTACCTGTGTGAACATTTTGTCTGATTTTTTTCATGACCGCAGGAATGTCTGAGAAAGAAAGACAGGTGATGAAGAAGCTGAAAGACTTGGTGGACAAACAGAGAGATGAAATCCGGGCTAAAGATCACGAGCTGATACTTAGAAATGAGGATGTTGACGCGGTGAGGGTTTGCACCACGTACATCACGAATAATGGCATCCGACATGATATTTAGTCTACAAACCACGATCTTTCACCAGAATTAGTGAATTCATAAAACAAATTCTCTCAACTACAGCTCCAGCTGCAGCAGCAACGGCTGATAAGGATCAACCAGGACCTTCTCCACAGGATAGGAGTGATGGAGGCTCAGGGCAAGTCGCTGATCCAGCAGAGGGCTGAGCTGGAGGCTGCAGCTCAGGCACAGCAGCAGGAGTTCGGAGCTCTGCAGCTGGAGCTCACGAGGCTCAGAAAGGAGCTCCAGGAGTGGGAACTAGAGAGAGAACTCATTACGATAGAAGAGTTCCCTTCTTCGCGATCTGGAGTGTCATCACCTTCATCACCTCTCATGACGGTAAAAAAATACCCAAAAGACCTTATTTTGACCGAACTGTAAACTGTAAATATGATAATACTATGTCTGTATGTTTTTTGTAGATGTTAAGTGTCTTGTTTTGTGTCAGCCCTCAGCTGCCGAGCTTTATAAACCAAATTCAGTGTGGGTGGAGTGTGGAGGAGACTCAGGCTTTCTGGCAAACTGCTTTGAGCGCGACAAGAGTCTTTCCCCACTCCCAAAGTCAGCGAACAGAGAGAAGAATGAGGAAGAGAGTGGCGAAGATGACAACACTACATCAATGTTACTGGTACCATCTACTCACACTATCCTATATAGACAGTAATACTTGTGTTGAACACTATTTACATTACACTATAAGACTATTTACATTGAACAGACATCATTATCACTTTTCCCTGCTTTGTGTCCCTAAAGTGACAACAGAAAACATTTTAACTCCCCCTCCCGCATTTCCAAGTCATGTTACTGTTGTTACTACTGTCGCTGTCTGTTTTCCCAAGAATCTCACAGCTACCAACAACTCAGATTTCAAAACTATCAGTACCACTTTGGAAAGTATGAGAGAAGAAAGAAGCACGCTTGGTTAATGCAAAAATAATTTTAATCTTGTTTGGAATAAGAACAAAGTTTGAGTATTACTTTAGCTGCAGCAGGGTTACAGAGGAAAAAGAGCTAGAAACAACCAGAACAATCCAAGTTTGAAATAAAATGCCTGACCTCGGTGCTGTGATCAAGAGAAAGAGAGAGAAAACACCTGATTTTATTAATAAGTCGGCAGGATTTAAAAGAAGTAATGTGAACTGATTGGTGGTTTTGAAGCCTCTCAAGTCTGGGAGCTTTCTCCACTGATCGAATGCCCATCTGAGGTTCACTCTTGTTTTACCTTTTCACCTTTTTTGCCTTCTCCAACAGCTGGACCTTTTTTTTTAGTTTCCATAATTACTCTGGTTGTTGCATTGATACTAATAGCTGCAGGGGAAAACAAAAGCACTTTCATCTTCCTTTTACCGTCGCACAGTTGCAGATGCCCTTCCTGTGTGCCGTAAATAAATTGAGCCTTCATTTGTGGGGAGATTTTGTGATAGATTTGCGCAGTGAAAGTGAGGCTCATCAGGAACCAATCTAAACATTGACGATGTCATTATTGTGTAGCCATTACACTGTGCAATCAACATTTACATTATAATGACAAGCTAAAGCATAAAACATGTCTATTGCCACTTTAAGGCCATGAAAACCTGCTGAATTATATGTTTTGACTGTTTTTGTTTCAGATCCGCTTGCATTGTTATTCTTCTCCTTTTTTATTGTCACACTGCTGTCTGTCATGGTGCTTTTCTGTCATCACAGCTCTGCAGCTGCCAGAAATATGTTTCACTTCAGCTCCTATTCTCATTCAGAACACACAAACGAACAAACAAAACAGGACATGCTTTTCAAACACTGCTTTACAATTTCACTACTGGTTACAACCCCACAGGGTCCATTTATCATTTTAGGTAGTCAGAGCAAATCCGTTTAACTTCACCAACACAACCAAAGAGTGGTGCAATTCTGAGGTGCCTGCTTTATTTTTACCATCACTGAGCAGGACATATGCTGATTGTGTGTTGTCCTTGCAGAAAGGATCACCTGATACAGAGCCAGAGGAGGATACAGACAAACCTCGCTTCACCCTGCAGGAGCTACGGGACGTCCTGCAGGAAAAAAATGAACTCAAAGCCCAGGTGTTCATGCTCCAGGAAGAGCTGACGTATTACAAAGGGTATGATTTGGCTCACGCCCTTTCAATTTGAATCAGTTTTACAACACTTGGATGCTAAATTTAACATGTACCTCTTCTGTATCTTGCAGTGAGGACTTTGAGGATAGCATCAGTTCCATCGTGTCCACTCCGTCTCCTCCACCATGTGCCACTTCTTCTGATCCGCCTGAATCAGGAATTAGACGCTTGTGAGTAAACACTTTTTGCACCGAGGTTTTCCTTTACAGTTGTGAAGATGATCAGCTTTCTACCGCTCTGCTTTCATATTATAGTAATATTACTGTCAAAAGAAAATAATTATTTGTATGTGTTGACATATTGTTTTCTCTCTAACTCTGAATTTCTCTCCTGTATCCAACCCACTGTGCCTCCACTCCTCCCCTTGTCCATTTCCCTCTCTGATTAGGATCTTCACTGCTATAATGCCGATGGTGGCAGCTGGTTTGATCACAGATGACCCCACGTTGTTACCAATCAGAAGACTTGTTTCCTTTATGTGACCTTAAATTTCAACTCTTTACAAACAGATGCTCTTATTTTTTAACAGCACCATCTCAACACCAATTTGCTTACAAGAATTTGTTTAATGTCTGCCTTTCTCATTTATTTTAAACAAATCTGTGTTTATATACTTGAAATTCAGGTGAATTAATGATGTCTTTATTTATGTTGACTTTTATGGTACATTTTGGTTGTATTTTTTTAACTTGATAAGAGCTTTAAGTGAACCTCAGTAGTTCAAATGTGAGACAACTGTCCATACCAGGACAATTTTAAATATATTTATGACCTTTTAGGGTTTGTTCTTTCGTAAAGTCACCACCTTTCAGTGCTTCAGTTGATATATAATAAGGAAATAGCTTTGCTTCATTCATTGTAATGTTGCACATGCTGATGTCAAAGTTTCTTGCTCAGGTTTCTCATTGCATTTCTTTATCAAAACACAGAAATGGTGTCAGTGCACTTCATGTCATACAGTATTTTCTTACTAGTTTGACAAGTATTGCCTGTAATGTAGAGAGCTCCCCGAAGAATCAGCTGTGTTTTCACCATACAGTCTTTGGTTTTCACCGATGTTTTAAGCTCCTTAGCAGTCTTTGAATCATGATGTCATTATCAGGAATGGCTCCATCTGCCATGTGGCCTATAAATTGAACGTCTTGTGTAATTTATTTCAGAAGATCACGTATATCTGATGGGAAATTACTGCTCAGATGTCTGGTTTGTGTACTGAAAAGAGCTAGATGATCATACGTCCGTATGAGATCATCTTCTAGATTGTTGTAAAGAGGATATTACTACCAATCAGAAGACTTATAACAATATACACTGCCACCATAACCTGCGCTTCACACCAGGAAAACGTCCTGGTAAAGCTCCTGAAGAAATATGTAATGACATTAGGCTTGCACAATGTATAGTTTTAGCATCAGCATCTCTATGTGCACATATGCAAAAGTCACATCACTGAAAGTGCAATGTGAAGTCAGTCCAATCATGCTACAACTTTTTTTGCTGCTTGATTCAGAAAACCCATTCAATTCTTATTTTCTCTGGCCAATCTACAAGAGAGGTCTGTCTGCTAGAACCTATTTAACTCTAATTTATAGCTTCTCAGATGGACTCAGATCTTCGTTTGTTTTTTACTTTATTGACATTAACTTCTTTTCCAACCTAAAAAAAATATATATATATATTTTTGATGCAAATGCACTCCCTGACAAAATCCCAATCACCCTGTCGCTATTCATATAAATATATGTAAAATGAAAAGTGCCAGGACACACCTGTAAAATAATGTTTATTCAGAATGAAGCAATAAAGTTTTATTTTTCATCTTGTTGAGATTTTGGTATTGTGTCATTATCAAATACTAGCATAGCTAGTGGAAAAGTCTACTAGGTATATGCTAGAGGTCAGGTTTTTGCCCATAAAATATATTTTCTAGGTTTGATAGTTTATAACATTGTGAAGACATAATTTTGTCCTGGCAAGAAGCTTCCATGGATCATTTCATTCTAATAAACAAAAGAACGCCACGAAAATGAAAAAAACAAACATAAAATCACGTGCTTTCTCACCTGATTCTGACAGGCCTTGATTGAGCTGAGGAGTAGAAAAAAGAAGAGGTCTCACTCATACAGTCTGAATCATGCTCTTTCTGCTCCGCTAAAACCGAAGACCTGTGATCACAGACCGTCAGTGCGGAGTGAGTGCTCTTCACTAGTGCAGGATCTTTGAGCTCACCTGTCGCTAGGATACTTTGCCCTCCTCTGCTGTCCACACAGTCTCGTCATTGGTGGCTCAGTGATGGGGGAAGTGCGGCTGCACTGGAAGTTAGTTACCTTGGTTTACTGAAACTGTTCAGCCGAAGTCCAAAAATTGAAGGAAGTGTTGTTTTTAGAGCGTTGGAAGTAGTAGGTGGTGAAGAAAAGTTGACTTCTCACTGGTTTTTGAAGGAGTCGCGTCGGTCCGTCATGGAGTTTGGTGAAGAGTCGTCGCCCGCTCTGGCGTTCGAGAAAGACGCGTTTGAGCTCACGGTCGAAGATGTGTACGACATTTCCTATGTAATCGGACGAGATTTGTTGAAAATAAGCAGCAGCGGGGAAGAAGTGTCGGATTTACAGTTCAGGATAGTCCGAGTTCTGGAAATGTTTGAGACTTTGGTCAACAAGTACAACTTGTCTCTGGAGGAGCTGAAAATGGAGCGGGACAACTTGAAGAGCGAACTGGACCGGATCATTCAGGAGGGCTCCTCCGGGCAGGGCACGGTGAGTTTCACCCTCGGCTTGTGGTCAGATTAGAGGTGGACTCGTAGAGATACGTGTCGTGTCTGCCGTCACAGCCAACAGCGGGACCGAACCAGCTGGTGGTGGATCTGACGGACCCCAACAGACCGCGTTTCACCATGCAGGAGCTGAAGGAGGTTCTGCAGGAGAGGAACCAGCTCAAGGCCCAGCTCATGGTGGCTCAGGAGGAGCTGCAGCTCTACAAGAGGTAACAAGTCTAAAATCTCAGGCCCACTCTAAGATAGAGCTCAAACAAAGCTTTTAAAGTCAACTTCTGTCTCTTTTCTAACTGTGCATTGTATTAAATTATGTTGGAAATGTACTTTTTTTTTACCTTCATTTGTTTCAATCAGAAGAATGAAAAACACCTTGAAGTGATGTAATCCGTTGCAACCACTAACTACAACCGTACAGCTAATCCAACACCTCTCAGACTCCAGAGTCAACAAATCTGAGGATTATAAACTGTATTAAAACAGGATTTATTGCAGGGCTGTTGTAAAGCGTTACAGTAAACTGTTTGGTTGTAGCTAATAAGTGAGGAACTAAATGTGAAAACGTTGATATGAATTACACAGCTTGTTTTTATGTTAACACGACTCCAGTAGAATGAGAGAGACTACTGTTACCATTGTTTGACCTACTGTTGGACACACTGACATATTAATGTCAGCATCCATGCAGTGAAGATATTCAAGTCAAATTTATTTAGAAAGCACTTTAAAACAACCGGAGTTGACGAAGGTGCTGTACGGTAGAGTAAAAACATGATCAGAAGATAAAAATAATAGAACTAAAAGCAAAATACACAATAAAACATAATCAATAAATAGACTAAACAGACTGGACTGCCCGTCCCACATACAGTATACGTGCACACAGAAACAACAAACCTCTGTGGCGTGAAGAAGCAAAGAAAAGAGGTGGGTTCAGGGTCTGTCTACCGTTATCAGTTATTTGAAGAAATGCAGAGGTGACTAACTTGTGGCTGTTATTTGCAATATTTTTTGCTTTTTTTAGTTTGAAAAAAGAAAATTGGAAAAAACAACCATATGAGCACAACAATCAGGCTAATATTGCAAATGTCACCAGTGTTGAAGTTATATTATGTAAAATAGCCTCACATATAATTCCCACATAATAGCACTGATTTTAGTTCTGAAACTACAAGATCAATCAGGTCTCATTAAATAGCTTCCACTGTGATGTGTTCTTTTATTGCATTTTCTTTTTTTTTTTTGGCACTGTTGCATGAAATATTCTCAGTGACCATAAGTCTGGCCTTTCTTCTGCAGTGGGATTCTGCCACAAGCTGAACCAGCCATGGTCGAGGTGGATCTGGAGACACCAGCAACTACAGAGCACAGTCCAGCCACGATAAACGACACAAAAGAGGAGAAGACAACCATAAGCAAACTGTGAGTAGCAAGCTGGTTTGTTTTACGGATAAAACTATGCAAAGACAATAGAAAACAGCACAAAAGAAATGGTGTAAACTAAGTGAAAGCATGTCTTTCTAACTAGTTGAAACCATGTTTATATGTACACCTTAAATGGGGAGAATTTTCAGCAGCAGCCCCATGACATTATAGTCAGCCGGCCGTTCACACAGCCCTTCTCCTGTCTCCTAACGAAATACTTGTGACCGAATGAGTTCATGCTGATGCTGAGGATGTTTGTGCGAGCTGTGATTGAGAACTGAATGAATGAGAGCTGGTTGGAAATTGAGTATGGCTGCCAAACTGCCGCCGTCAGTAATTGCAGTCTGCCGTGATTCAGAGTTGCTCGTATATTACATGTTCACTCGCCCTGCTGGGGGAAAAACTCTTTCAACTAATTCCTCATATTTTCTGTTCATAGGTTTTCATTCAGGCGAAAATGAGAAAAACCTCTCACAAGAACTGACCATATAGAGGACAAACGGGATTTGTCGGCACAATTTAACCACTTTTCTACTTCTTTTTTTCTAATAATGTTTATTTTCAATCTAACAAGCACTATATTTTGTACTGCTAATTTTAACCTGATATGGTTTATAGTAATGTAGAGTTTCTGAAGCAGGAATCTAAATTATGTGAAAAGAAAATATTGCAAGGAAACTGGAAAGTATTATCTAACTAGTGTTGAGCTTGTTAAGTGTTTTCACTCAAAATGGAATTATTTATAGTCTTAAAAAATATTTTTATGAACCAAAATGAAGTTTCCATGTGGGTCCAGTCATGTAAAACACATTTTCTATCACTCTAATTCATCAAATACAGATAAAAGGGCCTCATGTCCAACAAAATCTAAGAATAAAAACGTGATTACATTTTGAACAGCACTTGTGCTTTTTTGTTCTGGGGTTGAATAATTCAAAAGCTTCTGATGTTTACCATTGTTCCATGCTCTGATCTCATGTCAGGTTCATGTACACACATCACAATCCACAGCAAAATTATACTTCACACATTATGGACAGAATAATGATAATTTAGTTAAAATTATATGGCAACACAGTTACAAGAGAACTTTAAATTTAATGTGATGAATTAGTGTCCAAATTAAGTAGTGATAATAATGAAAAAGGAATAATTCATGTTTTTCTTTCTGCATTATAAAGGGAGACTGATTAAGGTAACTTTTTATCAGCATTAGATTATGGTGACCTTCTGTACATGAAGGCCTCAGCTGCAGTTCTTAAGCCCTCTGACACTATTTATGACTCTGCACTCAGATGATAATTCTAATACTCATTATTACAAGCTGTATGCTGAGGTCGAGTGGCCCTCGTTCTGTTTAAGGTACATCAAACAGTCTATTACTGATCTGTACGCTTCTTTTCTCTGCTTTGCTAATTCATTGCCGTCATTCAGTGTGGGTTCTTATTAAACAAATGATCTGATTAGTAGTGTTATTGTTTTATGATAGCTAGTTCTTTCTCTTAACTCTTTTTTTGCACTACGTATTCTAAATAGTTACATTATTTTAACAGTTTTCCCATAATGTTTTATTGTGTTTATATAAGTTTATTTGTATGCCTACGTCTGTTCATTTGTATTTCTGCTCTGCGCTATTAATGCAATCTCCAGCTCAGTGTTGCTCTGACACTGATAGATATTAAAGTTCTGTACCGTCGTCTAAATGACATCTATATTGAAATATTTGACTGGATGAATTTGGCAGATTAACTTGACTGAGTTAAGGTGAGGCTTCTTGATGTGCGACAAAATTAAGATATTCTGAATCATATTTGAGTATTAAAATCATACCAGTAAAATAGCACCAAGTGAGACTGACTTTACTGAGTTAACAATAAAGTCACTTTAGAACTCTATTGGACATACTGAAGGTATTTAACACTTCTTCTAAATATTCAGTATGTTTTTGAAGCTGAGTTGAAGAACACTATCTAGTGTGTGAACATTCAGAACCTTTAGAGCTAATTTTTTATCCCTCTATGCTTTTCGGTTTTGTAACTTCTTTGCAGTACTGAAGTAGTGAAAAGTAGCTCCACCTTCCACTGGCACTGCCAGATGGATCTAAATATGAGTCAGTGGAAGACAGAGTTTTCTTAGAGCTCCAAATTTCAGGTTGTTTGTTTTGCAGATCATCATCAGCAGAAACCATGCCACAGCTGGAATGAAAACTCACCAGTTTTATTCCTCAATTTACAGCACAAGCAATAATTTACAATATCCAGAATTGCATTCATTACAATAGAGTCCCCATGGACAATGAAACACTACTTCAAGCAAAAAATACTCTTCAAATTTGTGTCCATTAGTTAAGAAAACTATAAAAGCATGATAAAAACAAATTTAGCAAAAATACACCCTTCATGAGTTGAAGCTTCGGCTTCCATTTAAAACAAAAACATTTTTATACTTAAAGCATTTTGAGGACAAGTACAGCATCTTTTACATAACGATGAAATAGAAAGCAGAGAGCACCAATTCTTCTGAAATGTGAACGGATTTCAATACTTGAGCCAAGGATGTGCTGAGATTGAAGCTTTACTTCTGTCACCATAGTCATACAGCAGCTCCTCCTCTGCTTCGATGTCTTTGGAAGCTACCAGGATCAGATGAGGGATTCCGTCGATGGGGTGAAGCCTCGTCTGACAGTTTCCTGTTTTACTGTGGTTGATCAGTCTTCCAAGACGGCTTGTTTCCTTTGTAGCATCGACACTGACAAATGGATAAAGATAGCGTCACTACAACACAATATGGGTATTCACACTGGAAATCATTCAGAAAATATTTATTTTCAAGCCTGAAATCTCATTGAATCATTAGCTTTTCACTAAACCAAGAGGCTGATTATTAGAGGAACTATTGTCCAACAACAGCCCAAGTCATTCTACACATCAAAAGTCGACAGAGAATTCTGTATCACATAATTGTTGATGTATAAAAGAGACATTAAAGATGCACCTTATTCAGTCTCAGACTTATAAAAAAGTTCTGCATGACAAAGTTAGCTCCAGAAATTGCAAAAGTTTACAGTCCCAAAAAATGATTTCCAGATAGTCAACAAATCTGGAAACAGAACCAGAGGCTTTAAACAACTAAAACCAGAAATCTGCATCCATCATTTGACTAAAACTGCACATACGAGTGGTACTGTGTTTTTTCCTCTTTTTTTAAAAAAAAAAGCATTTTATTGCCTTTTTAAATTGTTTTTGGATACGAATAGAAAAGAAAGACTGGAAATATGGGAGAGAGAGCAAAGGACAGACATGCAGTAGAGATCCATCAGGCCAGGAATGAAACGGAGGACTTGCTGTTTGATGGCAGTTGCACACATGTGGTTTAAACCCTAACCATTCATACCATGCCCTGGTTTTGTTATGTTAATCTCAAATCATTTGTCAGCACACCAGTACTGTGGTCACATCTCAGTTCTCATCATTAAATGACAGACCATCAACGACTAATTAATAGAGTTCATATGAAAACAGACCTAACAGATTAGGTTAGCTCACTTAATTAAAAGTTTACTGAAACTAAATGAGCCATTTACAGATTGCTGTTTAAATCTTTAAGAAAGAAAAACAGCAATCTAGCACAAATTTACTGTAATGATGACATACCATCTTACATTTCATGTACTGCTTATCACTACATCCACAGTTGGAAACTGTATGTCTGGTCTGAAAAATCAAAGGTCTGTATATTATTCTTTTATAAATACCAGTTTGTGTGTGGCTTGTTTGTGTATATACATCATTTCTACATCTGGCTTCATGTGTCAGTTGTGTTGCAGAGTGGTGATAAGTGGACTTACCAGTAAGTTTTAGATTGATACTGGAAGTAGTACATGTAACAGCCTGTTTGAGGATCCTGAGCATACTGGGCCTCTCTCATTTTAGCCTCAGCAAGCTCCAGTAGGTCTCCATGGTACTCCACAACAAAGTCTCCTTTTTTAAAACCCTTGACAGCAAAAACTCCTCTTCCTTTTCCTTCTATGTGTTTGACCTGTGAACATGCAAAAGTGTGAAGTTAAACGGATTAAGCAAAGATGTGGGAGCTGCTTGATAGCTATGTGAATACCTAATTAGTCACAAACAAGAACTCTTCTTTGCCTGTGACTACTTTAAAGAAAACGTCAAATGTCTGCATACAGTGTGCGACAGATTCAAAGGAACATGACACATCACACCATTAAATGTTACCTGCATTCCCTCTTCAGTGCCATTCTTTATCAGGTCATCAATGTATCTGTGTTCTTCACTCTGTTGACATATTAATTAATGATATCAAAAACACTGTTAAAGATATAATCCTCCTCATAACATATACGCATTTTTTCTCATACAAACCTTCAACTCTGCTTTAGTTTTTCTGTTACTCCGTCTGATGGGATAATAGTCTGTGACCTTTCTGTTTTGGGGAGCTTTATTGTCCATTCTGAAAAGAGGGACATGATGAAAGTAATGAGCAATTCTGTTTGTGCAACTGGCTGTGAAAGAGCTTTTGTCTTTTTTTCTTAGATTTTTTTTTTTTTTTAAACAAATGACACAGAAAATTGGTTTTGTGGACTCACTTTTTTGCTCCAAGTTTGCGACCGGTTCTACTGCGAGGCTTGGCTTCTGAAACTTTACTGTTTGTCGCAGACCTGACATCTGATTGTGGCGTGGACTCTTTTTGCTCAGGGTGGGCAGTAGCTTGCTCTCTTATCCCATGAGTGTGACAAGCCACTTCAGGCTGCTGCTGCTGCTCTTTAGACTCGCAACTGTCAGATTTAATTTCACTCGGTATGCCTAAAACGAGAAGGAAACAAAGACTGAAACTGTGAAGAAGACTTGACATCTGCCCTGAACATTTAGCTGCAATAAAGAAACTGAAGTTCCTCCAGAAACATGGTTAAGTTGTGTGAGAAAATAGATGAGTGAGTGAACACTGCTTCCATTCAAGCAAACTGGAAAGGTTTCTGTGAAACACATGCATCTGCTGACCATAAGGTAACACAGGGGTCAACTGCAAAAGAGCTGGGAGATTGCATGCAACAGAAATGACCAAACAGTAGCATTTTAGATCAGTAAATTCAAAATGTTTTATGTTTTTTAAGTGCTCACCTTTTTTCTGCCTTGAAGTGTCAGGATTACTCGCATCAAAATCGTTGCCTTCCTGGATCAGCATGCTCGAACTGTCACTCAAAGGGGATCTAGGTTTGCCTGGACTCCGTAGACCCTGAAGAACTGACTGCACTTTACCCACACAATCCTGAAAAAGTAAATATTATTTGCATTGGTTTGAAAAATGAAGAGCCCTTCAAAGAAATCAAGACGAGCAATAACTGAGATGCCATATTCTATGACTGTCTTCAGAATTATGCTGTCCAAATTTAGAGACAAGCCGCACATGTTCAGTTCTGCTCGTTAGAATATTTTTTTGTGAATAAAAAGACTGTTCATAGCTTCAATCCCTCTGGAGCCAACAGAAAAACAAAGTGAACAGATTGCAAAGACTTCACTGCTTTGCCTGCCAACTCCAACAGTGACAGTGTCTGAAATAAGCTCCTTGTTCACTCACTCACTGCTCTCTTTATAATGGACACCCAACAGTGAGCAGTAAATTAAGATATTGGACACTCAAATCATTAATTTGCCCACAGAGGGATGGCGTATAAATGTACACGTCCAAACAAAAGGGCAAACAGTTAATGTAGTGCACATTGTAGTGAATAGGAAGTGAGTTGGGCCACAACCTGGGAGTATTAAATATCTCCATGGTAACAGTACCATTTTTGATTGGTAGAAAATATATATTGAATTGTTGGACAGTGTATTGAAGTTCCCATATTGTGCCCCCGTTTAGCAAATTAATGACAGACACACAAGTGCCCAGAATGTCATTTTCATTTTTTCAGCTCAAAATACTGCAAAGATGGTTCATTCTAAGATGACTGTATAATTTTAGGGCAGTTCTAAACAGGCCATTTAAGTGTTTAGATAGATGTAAATGCAGCTGAGATGCTGCTGTCATGCCCCCTTCAGGAAGAAGACTCTCCCTGCACCTGGGACTGACAGCTCAGAGAGAAACATTGGACCACACAGCAGCAGACACAGAGCTTTTTAATCACTTCTTTCTCTCTCAGAAATCATTTTACATGTAAATGTGGCCAAAATTCACTGCACTGTCATTGTTTTTAAACTCATGTGTATGGTGAGTTTGTTAGATGACTTTTTAGTTATAGAAACCAGTAGTTCAGTGGTGCACAGCTGGTTAACATACAGTCTTAATGGACTGTGTTTCTGTCACGATTTCAGAATACAGAAACAAAAATGTCAATGAGAACTGGTTTAAAGGGAATTCGGCTATATTAAAATGATGCATATGTGAGCACAGAGAACAGGAGATAAAACAAACATAACGACTGGCAGATGACTGGGTATATTAACCCATCAGGTCTTCGTTTATTGGTTTAAAAATCGGTGTTACACTACAGCTTCCACAGAGCTCTGGCCTTTGGGCATACCAGCAAAGCTAATGATAACGTGAGCCACATTAGCTGTGCAAAGTGCTACCACTAAGGATTTCCCCCTGTTGTGTTGACATTGTCATTAAAAATGAAAGCAATCCCCTCAAGTCTGGAGTTCCTCAGATGCTGGGAGTGCATGAAGACTTTTGTGTTCAATCTTGCTGCCAACAGTAGAACATTTGGTGTGTTTTTCTCGTAGCTGAGACATTTTAGATTTAGCAGAAAGCAGCTCTAGAAAGTAAATAAACCTGGTGGACTCTAAGGCAGCTGGCCTTTCTGAATAGCTCACCTCTTTTTTTTTTTTTTTTTTTTTTTTAGCTCAGTCACTATTGGTTAACAAATTGCTATTTACAAACTGGATAAAATTCTTACTGGTTCATAAATTTGAGAGGCCCTCAAGTGTATACCAACCACAAAAACATTGAATTGTAACCATATGGAACCTTTAACTTAAAAGAAAATGCGAGTAAAGCTTGTTGATTAGTTGCTTTAGTTGGCTAACATGAATGTATAAACTCAAACAGCAGAACACACCTTGTTAGTTGTTGGTTTGTTCTCCTTTGTTTCCGTCTGTGAAGTGACTTTATGTTCAACAGTTTCCTCGGGCTTTTTGTCGGTTCTCACCACATTTTTCTTCCCTTTATAAACACGGAAATAAATAATTGTAAGCACTGCTGTCTAACTCAGAAAACATTGTACAAAACCCGCGAGTTTTATTAGTAAACAGCTGTGCGTATTTAAACAAAGTTGTTCCTGCGCTAGCGCTAACTAGCATTAGCTGTCAGCCTAGATACTGCTGCAGCTCGCATGATTTAAATGAATAACTCAAACAAAACATTAACAGCGTTACCTTTTGCCATCTCAATTCCCGGAAAACAACCAAAAAATGTCTTTTAAATGTTGCCCGCTGACTACTGGGGGTCCTCGTTTAGCTCACTCCACTGCTTCTGCAGCAACAAACTCCAGACTACTACTGTACAGCGTGGAGGATTTAAAAACGCTTTGGCTCATCTCATTGGCTGTTCAGTACAGAGGGGAGGGTCTCCAACAGGAAAGCGGTTCTCTCATTGGCCGAAGCTCTTGCTGTCACACCCCTCAGGCAGACCGGTGAGTCACTACAACTTTGCTGTATGTTGCAAAACTTATATTGATCTCAGTGACATAATTTCGGTTCTATTAAAGCTACCAAAAACAAGGGGTTTTATTATTATTTTTCAAATAGTTTAACAATTCAGAGCAGAAGATGACAATATAATTTTAAATAGGTAGATTGTTAAATGTCCTATACCGTTATTTATAATAACAATAATAATATAATAACTATGAAGAACGTTTAAAAACAAGTGTCTACAAAGTTTTGTGACAGAAAAAGCAAAGCAAAAGTAGGATTTCAAAATAACAGATAAAAAGATAATAAGGCAAAACAGACATAAAAGTAATAAAGTTAAAACAACAGATGTAAAAATACGAACTGCAGTATGTCCCTACTATGAAAACAAACAAAAAATATTGTTGAAGCAAAAAAGTAATATTTCTTTTACTTTACTAATTACTTAATAATTCCTTGGATTTGCTACACTTGTTGGTTTGACTAGAAGCACTTACTGTCTACTCACCTGCAACTTTCTTTTAAAACCATTTAATCTTTCTTTAAAAATGTTCTACATGTTAGCCTTCATTGCTATGCACCAAAAACCTACTTGACAATAAAAGTGACCGATTCTAAAAGAGATGATGACATCTCATAAAATCAAGTCTGTAAAGTGGGTTTTAAGAAATGATCAAGAAGTCATTGATTGAATTAGCCTTAGCTCCTCAGGCAGACCATTAAAGGTTTGGTGCAGCAAACAGAAGGATCAAAGATAAATGGATAATAATCAACCACAGCAATAAAAGCATCATTTAGTGAGTGAGTGAGCATAGTAACTCACTCATCACTCATCTAAGCTCTGTCCGTTATAATGGTATTATTGTCAGGTCTGTCTCTTTGTTTTGTAAATGAAATTGGATTTTTCTACACAGAGAGTGCCAATCAGGGACAACAGACAGGAGTATGCACAGCTTGAAGATCAGCAAGACAAGCAACATCTTTAACCTCCCAAGACCAGAGCTTTGGTTGGGTTTACATTTTAGATTTCTTCTAGTTATTTGGGATAAGGAGTAACCAATAAATATAATAATCGGATAATATCTAATATCTGATTATTAGATTCATATTGTTATTTTTATTGTTGTTATTCTCAGTAATATGCTCTTTTAAAAAATAAATTGATGTCCACATATTCACATTCAGAAGAATGAAATATGTGGACGACAGGTCACAGGAGGCTACCATCTTTTCACTGAGGCTTGGGTTGGAAGGCTTTTGCTGACATCCAGTGATAAATTAATGTAAAAATATGTTCACTGATGTTACAACAGTCATAATGCTGCTTTGATTTTTTGTAGGTTTTCACCATCAATTAAACCTGTAGGAAATGATCCAGTGTCGTGTGACAAATTGAGAAAAAAAAAAGCCGTATTTCTAACAAGGCTAAAGGTTGCATACTTTTTTCTAAAGCATTCACCAACATTAAATAATTTCAGGAGAACCTCCTTCAAGTACTGAAAGATGCACAACACCAACATGTTTTACTATGTTTTTATTTCTTTTTAAAATTCCCTCTTTGTCTTGCATTGTGAATTACGACATCTTGCAACTTTGCATGAATGATGCAATACAAATGGCTGGTTGGATTGAATACTAATAAAAGCACGTTTCCAGGTTTTGTTGAGTCTTTTCAAACATAACGTACAGGATCATTCAAGTATTTATATCTTCATTCCATTTTCTACACAAGCATTTTATACAGTGTCATTTCCAGGTTTGGAATCAGCAGCCAGTGCTTCTTTAAACTGTCTTTTTCTCTCCAGATTCTCATTTGCTTTCCTCCTCTTTTCTTGCTTCCTCTGCATGGACTCTTTCTTCTTCACAAGGACATCACTGAGTTCTCCTTTATATGCAACATCAAGCTTCTCTCTCATTATGTCCCGCGCACGTTTTCGATTTATATCCACAGATCTGGTCTGATGACACTGGAAAGGAAAGAGTGCAAAACACTGAATGAACATGATTAGTAAATCATAGAAGCTTGGTTGACAAAAAAAAAAGAAAACTCATCTCAAGGTAGTCTAGTTATTGTGTGAACTGTTATACAAATATTTGTGAAATTCAACTTTTACACCAACAAAAAGAGATTTTCTTGACTGCTGGGCAGAGGCTGATAAAGAAAAAGCTTCAGAAGACCTCTGAGGTGAAACTGTTGCTTCCAAAGACTTGACTTAACTTTACTAACACATATTCCACTAACAGACCACTGATGACAAACAGGGCAACTACAACTGCTCTGGGGGTTCAGGCATTTGGGTTCTGTAAAGTGTCTTGAGACAATTTGACCTGTAATTTGTGCTATATAAATAAAACTGAATTGAATTACAGTGTTTTTTTTATTGGGAAGCTTTTTCCATTTCAGTTTCACTGCAGAATATATGCAGCTGTGGTATGATTGCGCACAAAGATATAGAATGTGACCTGTCTAACCATTAAATAAACTACCAAAATATTGCAATAGGTGGCTTTGAAAGAAAGTAAACATATTTTATTGCACTTTAAGCTGCTGTAGTTACAGATATTCTCATCACATGTGGACAAAATTCTCAACTGAAATCATAAACTGTGGATTTCTTGCCTGTGGGTGAATGTTTCCCACTTAAATACACTACAGTATTGCTTCTCCTGGACTATTTTGAAGGGACGTCATCTAAATATGTGAAACTGTACCTGTGTTGTCGATACACATTAGACAATTAGTATCATTAACCATAAAATAAGAAACCAAAGTTTATCAGTATTGCATTCCATAAGTCTTCAATTGACAGAATATCCAACTCTCATTTAAAGTCTAATTTAGTCATGTCTTTTGTGCTTCGTATGCCACTCCAAGATGATCAGTGGTCCCATCTAGCCCCATACATACAAACTTTCAGGAAGCCTTCTAATGACAAATATATCCAGTTAAAGATGCACCTTCACTACAATCCCAGTGGGGATGTGCTTGAGCACCACACAGTTGCTGGTTTTGTTGGTGGCCTGTCCTCCGGGTCCTGATCCCCTCACGAACTGCTCTTCTAGCTCGTCCTCTACCAGGGCAGGAAGATCTATCAGGTCCTTTTTACCAGCTGTGACAACACATGTTGGTCCAGCCGGAGGTCTGAGCAGCGGAGGGACACCAGGAGAAGCTCTCCATAAGACCCGACTGGACCGTCTGAGGAACAGAACAAGCCCCGACATCACGCGACATGTTATTTAATGCCTCCAAAGACAGAAATTCTAATTAATACGTTAAATCCCTGACTAAAAACTTCGTATCACTGCATGTCCGTTGCACGGTCACAGCCACAGCCAGTGTTGTTTTCTTCGACGGTATCTGTTATCAGCCAATCAGGAATCCCCGTGTTCTTCTTCGTGGACAGAATAACAGGTATGTTGACTCCACACCGCCACCGTGTGTCTATCAACGGAATATGTTTTATAAGTATGCTGACTTGATTGATTTGAAGTGTCTTTAAAGCCTCTTTCAGGTGGGTAATGCGGGTGCATGACTGCTTGTAGATGCCAGCATAAGTTGGACAGTGTATTAAACTCAAAAGACACATGTCTACAGTGCAGACCTACAGGACAGTACAGTCTTTCTCTAAATTTTCTGGATAATTGGTTAAGGTCCAATCCTCCCATCTTCTAATTTTCAATTTGCTACATAATCGTGAGCTGTCTATTTCCTGAATTGATAAAGTAAAGTCTTCCACTCTGGAAATGTGACCACAGGCAGCAATAGAAGAATAAGGTCCTTGGTTCATGAACAAAGGAACACTACATGCTTCATCTTCCACAAATAAACATGACCCTGAGTTCTTAGAGAGGGTGTATGAGGGATGCTGTGGGGAAGGAGGGGGATTTTTTTTCTTCTTTTTTTCATTTTAATTGAAAAAATAAAATTCACATAAAAAGTACATGATCATATTCAATAATTATAGGTATGATTTTAGTAGGTAAGCATATCTTAATTCACATGTGCTCGAAGGATTTCAGTATTTACTTCATGGACATGTGTACTACTCAGCTTTTCTGTACATATAAAATCAGCACAATGTACAGAATTATGGTTATTTACAAGGCCACACAGCCATGTTTTGTGTATAAACGTGCCCTATGGGGGTGGTGTTTTTTTTTTTGTCCATTATAAGAATACATAATCGATACTGCTGTAAATAAATCTGATAGTAGTAATTACAGTATGTAAGATGGATCATTGTCGTATTTAAATGGATGGTGTCATTACTTTTTAAGTTTTTTCTCCCCTCTTTTAAGCATAGCTCTAAAGTAGCATTTATTGTAATGCATGGACTTTTGAAAAAAACAAAACAATGCACAGTTTACAGTTAAAATCAGTTAACTTAATCACTCAACTGGAGAAGTTTTTCACAATGAAACATTTTTGTTTTGACGATGAACGCTGCTTTTCACATTAAAGGAGCATCAACAAGTGCACGATGGAACAAAAGAATGACTTGATAATTGCCACGTTGCTTTATAGTGTGATGGATTTGTTGTCCTTATGAATTGGTCACCTCACAAAGTACATACTAGATTTGGCTGTTTAACACAAGACACTACCGCTGATTTGAAAATAATTGGAACTTTACTGTAAATTGCAGGTTTCTGTCACTATAATCATTGACAAACACTTGTGGAAGGAATTCTTTCCGCAAGACTCAAACAAAGGTCACTCAAACTGTCGATGTCCATTTACAACTATGCAATTTAATCACAAACAATAGATTTATTGCCAAATACTTTCATACTATATTAGGTTAAAGACGTATTTTTTTTATGGAGAGTAAAATGGACTGTGATGCAATACTTCCTGTGCCCTCCCTTGACAAAGACTATAATTAGTAAATCAGGAAACTATGTAGGTCACAGGGAAGAGACAATCTCTCTGATGACCTGTGATGACATCTCTGTGATATTGCGGATGGGGGAGGTGCATTTCTAATTAAACTTTATCTTTAGTGCTCACATTAAGAGAGACCCTGATTTCAGAACATTTTAACCTTGACCGTGTCGTTCTTATGTGGATCTTGCAAAAGAGTCACCTTTCCACTGATGTACAATGCGTTGTGTTTAGAAATTATACTAACAGACCTACTGGGAATCTCAAGCTGTCCACTTCTCTTGCAGGCTGCAACTTAACTCGTCACTCTGTCACCTCCAGCGAGGTCAGAACGCACCAACTCGGCTTCTTACTGGTTTCAGCAGAAAACATTACATCACCTCAGTCTCAGCTTCTCTCCATTGACTCCCTGAGGAAATAAGACTTGCAGAATAAGTGACTTTTTAAAAATCACCTCTTTAAATTCAGTTTTTACAGAGCTGCTCTGATGTCATGCCATCTCCTTATTGCTATTTAAGACTTTTATTGCTTATTTCTCTTGTAGCTTGTGCTTTGTCTCTCTCTGCACCTCTATGCAGGTTTTTCAGGTTCTGCATTTGCATGATCATGTCTGATCTACAGCTGCTGTTCACACCACTCTGTCCAGTGCTTATGTTCTCCCCTCTTTACCAAACTGGTTGAGACAGATGGCTATCCTCCCTGAGCCTGGTTCTGCTGGAAGTTTCATACAGGTAAATGAGAATTTTTTTCCCTTCCTCTGACACCAATGTAGATGTCATTAAGAATCTTTGAATTGGGTTTTCAATGTACAATTTTTTTCCGGGTGTTAATTAATAATCCAGTCTGATATTTTGCCACAGTTGATAAGACTGGAGCATCCTCACTGTGATGATTAGTTAGTATGGCTGACTTGCTTAATTAATAAAAACTTAGGGGCCTAAACGTGATATTTAATGCATGTAAATTTGTATTTTTATTAACATTGTATGGTCATACCCATAATACTTGGACTTATTAAGTAAATACTCCAATCCTGTTTCTCTCATTGCTGCGTGTTTTTCCTCTTTCTGTTGAAGAATTATGACGTTGTTTCTTGTTATTGTCTTGTTTTTTCATTTTAAGTCAACAACAATTTCTTTATCTCTGGGCTTATTTTCCAGTAAAGTGAACTCTCTTCACCTTTATGATTATCATGGATGATATTACTGTATTTACAAATTTATTTTACTGTACATAATCCTTTATGCTGAATAAACAAGACCTAATATAACATTCTTAATGTTCAAACCTTAAGTAATTTGCTTTTGGCTCGTTTGACGCTGTGCAATAAGCTGTAAAGTCAACATCAATATATTATCATCTCATAAAGTTGCATTGGTCAGTGTGTTAGCAAAGTAGTTTCTTTACACATCTAGCAGGTATAAGGTAACATTTTCATTCAGTTGGAGCTACATCTCTGACTGTCTAATGAATTTAAGTCCAATATTTACTTTCCGTCTGGCTCATTCTCAGCATCATCTGTTCTGGTAAATGTTTGGCTCTTTAGCTGCTAAATGCTCCTCTGAGTTCACCACTGCATTGCCACTGTAGCTTTTCTGCAGTTTTTTCTGCTGCTAAAGTATTATAGAGGATTATAGATGAAAGCAGCTACCTGCTGCTGGTGGAAATAATGCTGATGAGAATTAACACCTGTGGACGTTACAAACCAAAACAATAAGCTGAAAGATGCTACAAAGCTGTGTAGTGCTGAAGGGCAGCATAAGAAAAAATATATTCATGTTTTATGCATACATAAAGAATTTATAGTCATGGTTGATGCAGTGGTCATTAAAAAAGCTGGTAGGCTATTAAACCCTAAGTCCCCACCATCAATAGTAACCATAATAATAGTAATAATAACAAAATGAAACCATTTTTTCATCTTTTTTAATATTTCACGTTGCTAACTAAGCTGCATGATTGCAATAAATGCAGAATATCCAAACAGAATTACTGTAACACAAAAGAAATGTGGACAGAAGTAGACTTGTCTATCACTATATTACAATGACTGCTGTAATTCTACTTCACATCCTTATGATATAGTTTGCTTCACAGCTTAGTTTGATTAA
Organism: Amphiprion ocellaris; assembly: GCF_022539595.1. NCBI lineage: Eukaryota > Metazoa > Chordata > Actinopteri > Pomacentridae > Amphiprion > Amphiprion ocellaris. Next base: position 25,761,470 of record NC_072771.1, on the reverse strand, counting down.
AGTGATCCCTAAACAGTCACATGGTCAGGAGTTGAAGGGTATTTAAACGTACTGACACATAATCACTTGAGCAATATGCTATATCCAGTACAATCAAATAAATAGTTTTCAAAATCAGACATTAAAAAATAGACAGTTATAAAACCTTGATGGATTACACAATCCGCAGTTTTTGTGATTCTGAAATTCAAATGGCTGATCATCAATTCTTCCACTGAATGTGCTTTGTAACACTGTGAGATGATCTGCAGGACTGGCTCTCTACCAAAATCCTAATATTTGCTCCTCTAACTAGAGACAGCATTGTGTTTGGTAATAACATGAAGGACATTCAGGGTGACTTGCGTGGTCAAGAATTTCTACAAACATTCACTGAATCCATCTAAATTATTCTATTTGTTGTACAATACGCAGAGAGAACAAACAAACCAAGCTGGTGTTGAGAGAAGCTAAACTTTGGTATGAAATACATCAGCTTTAATATAAATTTTTAACCTGCCAAGCATGTATCACAGGCCTAACCAAAGTATGTTTGTCACCTGATTCTCACTTCCTGTCGTGGGCTGCTTCACCACTGTGTGTAATCAGCCTCTCAGGCTTTGTTGACATTTAAACCCCATATAATCTTTGTTTTAGTACATCTTGTGGCTTGAACATTGTGGCCTGCAGATTGTTTTGTAATACTGCACGGAGCGCTGAGAGAACAATCTTATCAAAGCTGGTTTGGACATTTCACATAATGACACATTTCAGTGTCCTGATAATTTACCATCACTTATTCTCACACATTTAGCTCATGTAATTATATATTTTGATGCATAATAAACATATGTGAATACATGGTTCACATAGATTACATTATTATACACTTGTTTATATTTTTCCAACACTTGATACTGGACAACTTTTTACATCCATGGATTCTCAATTTCCAACGGAGTCCTTGTGCACAATCATTTCAGTGCTTTAAAATGACTGAAGAAGAAACGGAAAGTCGCTCTTATGAGCTTATTAAAAACTAAATATTTGATGATCTGTAGTTCAAACATGGATGAATATAGATTTATTTATTCAATCATTCATTTTTTTAAATTTGCTTTTGTGTGTCCATAGAACTATGCTTCAGTGAACAAACTTAATTATAATGTAAAATTCTGTAAATGGTCCTACCTCGAGTCATATTGATCAATACAAACTTCATGCACAAGATTAACTTTGTCCCATTTTAATCATGGTTGTGCGTAAACTGCACCACAAATGCAACACAGCTCACACAAGAAATTAGCTTTGATATGCTTTAACTTAATTATGACCTTATTATCATCGATATTTCAATGTCTGACAGAAATAACTTCAGCAGCAAAGAAGTCAAGCTAGCTGGTACTAATAGCATTATGCTGTATTAGCTTGCTGTAGCATTAGCTTGCAAGTTAATACAGCATCATGTTATTAGCTTAAGTAACTTAAAGTCAGTGAGCTAGCTTATGAAACGATAATAGCACATTTGTTAGCTAATGTTTCTGTAGTAGACAATGGTGTACATAATTAATTGAAAATATAGGCTAAAGTATAAAGATGATTGATGTCAGTGAGGGGTATTTTCACTCAAAAGTCCTTCTGTTACACTTACACTTTTTACAGAAAAATATTTTTTTGCTCAGAGGAATAGATAATCCATTACGTCACTCTCTTGTAAATAGAAAAGAAGGCTTGTATGTTTATATCCTTCTAAAAATACATACATTATTATCAAAATATTCCATCAGTATACCTCTACATAACTTTTCAATTTCCTCTCACAATTCATTTTTTTAAGATTAGCAAAAAGATCATCCTAGAAAAGTGAAAAAAAATTAAATGAAAATGTATTAAATTTAATAATAGTTTTAATAATAATTGATTGATTGAGGCTTCCTCTCACGGTCCAAAAACATGCTGAGGTTAATTGGTGTTTCTCAGTGTGATTGTCTCTATATGTAGCCTTGTGATAGACCGGTGACCTGTCCAGAGCGTCCCCTACTTTCACCTCAAGTCAGCTGGGATAGACTCCAGCGCCCCAAGTCCTTAATGTGGATTAAGTGGTGTATAGATAACGGGTGGATGACTGACTGAGCACTGGTTCTACCGGTTTTTACCGTATACTATGCTGCCAGCAGGGGGCGTTCTGCCATTAAAACGGCTCAGCTGGACGCTAGTCGTCAAGCAACTGAAGCAAAGACACATACCGGAAGTAGTGAGTCATATCCTTCAGAAGTAAAGAGTCAGCGGTGTGTTGTACACATTGTTTCAGTTGAACATCACCCAAGTTAGAGCTTAACTAACAGTAACACGCAATTTGAGGTGGTTATACTACGTGAAATTGCCGTTTCAGGAAAGAAACAACGGAGGAGCGGCAGGTTTTCAACGGTTGCAACGTCAACATAAATACGCAGTAAGTTCAACTTTTATTTCTAAAATCGCACCAGAAACGTCGCCGTCCTCGCGTTAGCTCGACTGTATTCGTTGTCGTGCTTGAAAGGACTGAAGTCTTGCAGCGGTTCAGACTTGAGGAACGGCAACTTACGATGGCGAGAACTCTTCATATGTTTGCTCTTTGCTCTTCCCGGTTCTCTGGACGGAGGCAGCCACTGCGGGGTTGAGCTCACCGCCGACTCATTTCCCCCCTCCACAACCGGACGAGCCCGGCCGCCAACTCATGCGAGGGTAGCTCGGATATTCAAGGACGTTTTCTTTAAAAAAAAAAAAAACAAAAAAAAAAAAACCCACAGCTTTACTTTGGCCTTTTTTTCTCGGTCGATTGAGGAAATCCAACGTGTGGGTACCTCCGGCGCAATGATGTGGGCAGATTTTGTAAACACGAACAGAAACGGCGGTTGATATCTTGGTAAGGCTGCTGATGATGTTTCCCTCCGTGTCATCTTTACGTGTCGCACCCCTTCCTCTGCCGAGGGGCCGAGCAAACGCAAAGGAAACCAGTCGCTGACTTCGGTGCGTCCCTGTCAGTTATGGCATCGTTTCCCGACCTGAGCGAGTCGCAGGGTGCTTGAAGGGAACCCGGAGGAAAGGAGACACCCCCAAAACCCGGTGAAAAAGGCCCATGAACTGTGAATTAATGAGTGCTGGAGCGCGGTGAAGCCAGCGGTGCATCAGAGCTGTGCATCAGGTCCAGGTATGTGATGAGCATTGCAAGCCATCAATTTGTCATTACCGTGCTGCCATGTTGCTAGGTAACTAACTGACGGTGGGTTTACTCCAGTTCAAATGTGATCATCCCTCTCGGAGATGCAGCGTCACGTTAACTAAACCTGATTTTTTAGAGGGTTTTAAATAACACGTGCTGTCATAACCGGCCACCAGATGTGTTTACACCAACTTTACATTCCTCCTCGGGGCCGGAGAAGTGCGACATTTATTTCCCATCTCTCATGCCATGGCCCTGTTGCTGCTGTTGCACACAGGCATGCTCGTTAAAGCTGATGAAATGTTCCTCTCTGTGCTCTGACTGTCATGCACTGCATCTATTTTAACGCACTTTTTTTCTCACCCATGTGTGAGAGTTTATGTAAGACCTTGCTGAACATCACAGCACGTTTGACTAACCAAAAAATGGGATCCCACTCAGCAGGTAGCTAAAATTTTCCATAGATCAGCTTGACTTTACTTAGAAATCTGCATGCTACAAGCTGATTTTGCATATTTAAGGCCCATGACTTTATATGAGTTTCAGAATCCAGAGTTCATTTGACTCAGCGGGGCCTGGGTGAGTCATGGAGGCAGTGCTGACTTGGAGGCTGTGGCGTCTGTTGTCTAGATGATGGCTCTGCTATGAGGGCAGGAGCTGCTGCACTGCCACGCCATTGTGACCCCCTTGTTTTATTCTCAGCATCGCATTTTGATGCTAGTTTTGAGATTTGTCTGTGCTACCAAGCTGCGATCAGCCCTATAGAAACAAGATCTAGCTTGCAAATGGAGAATGTTTGACTGTTACAGGAATACAGGACATGCATACCAAGCTAGATTGTCTGTGGGACAATGCTACTATGAACACACGGTGTACACTCACTTGTGACATGTTACAACTTGTGTCCTGCTTCCTTGAGGCCATAATGTCAGTGAGGTTTGTGTAACACGCTCAGCATCAGCTGCTCTGTGATCTAGAACTTACTATTTTCTACAGCAGATGCTGGAGCGGTGAAGAACACTTTCTGCGTTCTTTCCTGAGCTGAATTATAGACAGCCTGTGCTTTTTTTTTTTAAAGACACACTGTTCTTCTCTGAGTCTCTTGTGGTTTGAACTTTTCAACAGACATTGCTTATGTTCCTGTTTTTCTTAAAATATGTGTAGTTCAGTTTTATTTGCACAGCACCAATTCGCAACACAAGTCATCTCAAGGCACTTCACATAGTAAGGTGAAGACCTGACAATATTACAGATTTAAAACAAAAAGTATTCTTTCTGTGCAAACTCACTGGTGGCAGTAGGAAGAAAAAAATCCCCTTTAACATGAAAAACAACTGCGACCATCTGCCTTGACTGGTTTGGGTGAAGGTAAAGGGGAGAGAAAAAGCATGGCAGATAAAAATCAGACAAACAGCACCTAAGAATAAACACATTAGAGACTAGTGAAGCCAGTAGCTGCAGTTGAGGAATGTGTAGCTCAAAGACTCACAGATGCCTGCACAAAGGACAAAATAAAGTAAGGTGAAAAAAAACCCACAAAGTTAGTGACATGCAGTCACAGACATTGCTGCTTTTGAAGCTGATTTTATCAGTTTTCTCAGAAAAGCTGTAGCTGAATATGATGCTCTATTTTTTATACCATTTTATTTGTGTCACGAGGAACTACACCATAAATGCTGAAGCTGCTGCCTAGTCTGCAGTTACTGAAGTGCTACTTGATGATTAAATTCAGTGCTGGAAGTGAAGGCCATCGATTACAGTACCTTGACCCAGAATTCACTCTTCTTCACCAGCTGTATACGACCTTTATGATGTCATTGTGACCTTTAAACACAGTGGAGGTTTTTTTTGCTGTATACACGGCGGCTCCTCAAGACATTTGCCTAACCAGTTTTTTTGATAGTGGGCTTCCTTCCCCCTCTTCAGTAGACACACTCACACAAACACCTGCAGTGTAAAGGCAGGGCTGCGTTGGCAATGCAAATTTGAAAAGCTCTGTGGCGTCATTTTAAGCTTCAGAGAGTCTTTTTTTTACTTCCTTTTTGTAAATGAAAACATATTCAAAATTGCAACTGAGTAAAAGTATTCACTTAAATGGTCCCTGTCAGAGTATTAGCTGAATTTAATATCGCAATTTGTTCAGGTAGCGATGGTTCTGATTTCCCAATGTCCAGCCTAATGGACCGAGCACTCTGGGTGCGTGAGAACAAGGACTGAAAATGCTCAGTGAGAAAAGGGACAGTGAGTTTGTTACTTCTGCAAGCCAGTAAAATGAAATAAAATGTAGTGTTTTCAGTATGAATTCATAAAGGAGAACAGCTGCACAGACATCTTGCCGCAGTGCACACTTTCCATGTTTTTATTGATTCATCTTTTCATTGTCGTTCTTGACATCCCAAAACGCTATGAATTATGGGTCTTCTCCTCAAGCAAGTTCTGCACCATTGCAGACATGCAGAAATGTATTGACAGGTCTCAAAAAAAGTCTTCATAACAGCTCACTGACTTCACATTAGACCTAACCCTCACACTTAAATATACATTGCGAATGTTTTGTGTGTCTGTGAGTGCAGACACTGGCTCGGGGCCGTGCTGTTAGATATTTTCTAGAACGTCTAATCGCTCTAACATGATGTCATTATGATTTTTAGGTCTTCTTAAAGGTGTAACCCACTTTCTGGCACTCGACCTTGATTGTGTTTTTGATTAGGAAGATTCTTTAATGTGATTTTGTGTTTGAGCAGCTGTACCAACGGCAACATGTTGTCTACACTATTGTTGGTTGGACCTAGTTCCAGTCCGCCCAACTAGAATGCCATTTCACCAAGATTTTTTTTTAAAGTAACCCAGTAGTTTAAACAGATTTCAAATATTTATTTAGTATAAATATTGTAAGAGTTATTTCCTAGAAAATTAGTGTTGTAGCTTTGGGATTGCAAAATTCTGTGCAGCTGTAGTGCTGCTGGAGTATGACAGTCACGGTGTGAGATTGGTTGAGTTTAGTGGTCCTTTTGTTGTTGTTATCTGAATCAGTAATTTTATTATTCCATTTTAAAGTATTTCTTATCGAAACAGATACAAAGCAGTGACATGTTTCATATGGTTTAAAGCACCTACGAGGAAGGAATATTAGTGAGTGGTAGTTGAGAGTCAGAAACCTGATAGCTCTGAAACTCTCAGGTGCCTCTCTTGAATATAACACATCAGACAAACAAACACAATTTTCTCACCACTGCAGGAGAAACAGTGGAGGTGATTATGAATCAGCCTATTGTCTGTACAACTGTGAATTTTGGATGCGGCTTTCTTTTGGTCCTTGTTCACAAGTTGTAGCTGTTGAATTAAAGCAGTTAATTAACTGCATTCAGACTCCGTGCCAGTGTTTGCTCATTTGTGTCACACAGACTAAAATTACCCACCACTCCACTTGTGTTATACAGTTCTGGGAGTGCCCCACAACCATGATGGTCAGGAGGAAAACGCTGTAAATAAATGCAGTATGTCTGAGTGACGGTGGAGTGGAAAATTCCTGACAGAGGAGCCTGTAGCCTTTGAGCTCGTGTCCCAGCCGTGTTTGAGTATTCCGAGCGCCGTGTGTTGTCTCTCTGTTTGTGGTATTCTTGCATGTGACAGATCTGCTGTGTTGGTACAATAACCGCCTGTTTTGCTTATGATTGTCTCACAGCAGAACTCAATAGTGCTGTGACTTATGAGAGCGCAGACAACAAATGAGCACGCAGCCATTGACTAAGAGCGTTTCAGTTGAAGGAGTGAGACAACAGGCACTTCCTGCCAGTTCAACTTTGAATGACGTATGCAGCTGCTCACCACATTTTTTGGTTCCATGTTTGTTGTATTTGAGCTGATGATCAGATGTGATCACTGGCGCAGGAAGAGTAAAGAAACCCCAGGTACAAACAGTAAAATGAGCTACACGAGCAAATGAGCTGTGGTAAATAAGGTCAGAGATTCAGCATGGTGTTGCTATAGCTGCTCTTACATACTGTAGATGCTGCTCTCCAGATATATATGTATTTATGTTAGATGCTTCTTTGTGTGGTAATCTGCCATTTTCTTAATCATGTTGCTTCATCTCTGCCTATTTTGTAAAAACCTGTTGTGTAAGATTGACGTTGCTATGTGCAATTTCTTACAATCTGAAATCTTGGCTCTTCATGTAGACCAGAGTGTGGGCTATTTTGTAAGTCTCTTGCATGCTGAGGTCTTACATCTGGTATCCCACAGTCACTGTCAGTCCCATCCAGAACAAGATAGCAGTGTAATCCAGCTGATAAGATGCAGAGATGGTTAAGGAGAAATCTTCCTTTTTTAATCTCATTTTATTTCATCTATAAAACGTGTAGCCCATAATCTCTACAGGGCTCATTTGTCAGAGTGGGGAATTGTTCATATGGTTGCATTAGCGGGCTTCCTGTGATTACTTTGTTAGGATATTAGAAAAGTCAATTTATTCTACAGCTTGCCATGTAATGTTGGAAATTTAGTTTGTTAAACAAGCTTAAACGGAGATACTAAAGGTATTAAGCAAGATTCACAACGAACCCTGTGTGTAATCCTGGACAGTATTGTGTAAATTATTTTCCCCACAGCTGATAACTTCTGCGTAGAAAGAGTCATGTCATGTTAGTGTCATTTCTCTGACAGTCAATAGACAGATTTTTATGGGCTCTGATGGCACCGGAGGAAATTTTCACCAGTTGTGAGTGAATTTTCTATGAAGAACTTTTAAAGTGCCCAACTGTAGAAAATTTAATTCAATAAAATACCCTATGATCTTTATTTACTGTCTGTCAAAGGACACGACTGTTGGCTTGTTAAGCAATGGAGCAAGAAGTGATACTAACTAACCAAGTCTCAGTGGTTCTTCTTTTGTAAGCGCTTCTCAGGATAGAAACTGATTTTTTTCATTAATTTCGTGAAGAAGCATAAAATAAGAAAATTGTTTTTGCTCTAGAATTTTCTTTTCACGTGTTGCTTGGGTCCTCAGTACTCAGCTGAAACACTGTCATGATCAGCTTAATGTTCCCTCTAGAATTAGATAATGGTGATTGATAGGTAAAGAACATTACATCCTGTTTCTTTACTCACTGCACTGCTCGCACGCTATGGCTTCTAATGCACAAAACCAGAATTTTGAGTAACAGCAACATGCTTTTTTTCTGAAAATAAAACAAAATTTTGCAAAATAATGATTAAAAAAAGTCATCTTTGAAGTCTGGCATATAACTTTGATTTTTTTTTTTAGCTGTAAGTGATTTTTGTTATTCCATCCAGTGCTTTGCGACACAAATACCAGATACTGCATCTGTGACACGCTTTGGAAATCAGACAGAGCTACCAGTTAACTGATCTGCCTGTGCATCGATGTCACATGTTAACTCGATCAGTGCCCTCCTGGCTCAAGAAACACAAAAGCAATGCAACACGGGGCGTGTGCTGATCATGGAGCCCGGGTTTAAGGATGGAAGATATCACATCCTGTCAGGATTATGAAGCCCTTTTAGGCAAATGTTTGATTTTTGTGTGTATAAATAACATTGACTTGGCTTGACAAGCCTGGATGATCAGTTAGTGATCTGTTTTACTGTGAAAAACTGGTTGGAATTTTGGACATCATCGATTTTCCGCCTTAAGAAATGAACAGTATCTATTTCCAGTCATTTAGAGTGAATATTGATGCACCTCAAAGACGTTCGAACTATTTCATGAACCAGTAAACATTTTTATTGTAGTTTAGTTATAGTTTGAAGTCATCTGAAGGAAACCTCTCAGAGTTTATGATGTCCTCTTAAGATGTGTAGAGACACAGTTCCAGCTGTCTGTTTATCTGAAGGTCTAATTTTTCTTTTAACTCCTCTTGAACAGGCAATCAGGCATCATGGTAGCACTTCACATGAGCCTCCATCATGCACCTGGGTGCCGACCAAGCGCCGAATAGAACATTGTGTTTTCTCTGCACCTCGAGCTCCACCGACTCCGTCCTTCTCCTCCAACCCGCCCTCCCACCTCAGCTCCCTCGAACAAAGCAGGTGATGCTAATGCTGGTGTTGAGCTGTTGACAGGGACAACAGGGGTACAACCTGTCCCCACGCATCCCTGATGAGCCAGCTGATGAATGGCACATCATTGCTAATGCTCCTACAGTGGCGTTGTCTGGGAAATGAGACAAAAGCAGACGCTCTGTGCGGATCTGCTCTTTCTCCCCTTCGCTTTGGACACCGGTTTTTCTGGCAATGTGGGTGGACTCCAAAAAGGAGCTGAGGTCTTTTTATAGCAGTCGACCACCTTTACTGTGTCTCTACTCGAGTTTCATTTTATGGAAGAGGAATCAAGTGCGTTATGTGCATCCTAACAGGGAAGGGGTGCTCTTCTTTCTCGTAATGATAATTACTAGGCTCATGGATAAAGTGAAATCGAGGCAGTCTGGCAAACGCCCTCTCTAACAGAAAACTTCCTTGACTGTTAAGCAGAGGGATGTGCTTCTGTGAAGCAAAGTCGATGTGTTTGCTAATCTAATCTGCAAGGAGCATAGTCTGCTGTGAACTAGAAATGCTGTGTGCATTACCCAGTCACTGAAGAAAGTGCTGGTTACTGGATGTCTCCTTACCCGCTTTTTTTGACCGTCAGTCCTGTTTTTATTTAATTATCTTTACAGCTTTACATCAGTTTAGGACATGTATGGCATTTTATATGTTTGTGTTTTACTCTTCCCCCAGTCCTCGCAGTGCTCTGAGTCACACGGATCATGTAAAATGAAGGCGACAGCGCTGCTTCATGTCACTTTACCCACGTTCTCTTTTCTTTTCCACTGGCCACAGACACCTGATTTCTCTGAACCTAAAAATAGACTCCTTCAGACCCTAACTCCCCCTCCTCACTTCCCCTCACCTACTCCCACTGTACAGGCTTTTATTGGGATGTGTCTCTGTGATGCCCCTTCTTTGCTTCTATATGCCACACAAAGCCCCATGTCTCCATTCCCAGTGGGGTGTATGTGCATGTGAGAGAGACGTCAGAGTCCTTCTTTGTATAAGACTGACAGTTTCTGGTTTTTATGGGCTCTGACTCCGATAAGAGAATCCCACAAGGTTTTCCACAAGGCTGAAACCTGACCTCAGAACCCATTGAAATGTTAGCCAAAGTCATAGGACCAAGAGCATCTTTGAAAATGGCCTTTTATGGTCAGCATGAGAGACGGCTCCACTCTTTGGTCAGTGAGTAGAACGCTTTTGGAAAGGCTGCATTATTTGCGCTGCACAAGAGGGTTTGAGGTATTTCACCAAAGGGCAGCAGGCGGCTTCAGCTTTTAATGGGCAGCTTTCCCACCATTGATCAGTCAATGTGCCTCGATGCACGGTGTCTTCTAAACGAACAGGCCTCCTCACTGAAGTGATGATTCAGGGATTTAAATCTCTTTAGACCAGAAACTAAAGACTGGTGGAACACAATACAAACGCTGATGCAGAATAAATATGTTAAGATCAGAGTTGTTCTTCCTTTTATGAATTTCTTGTTCTCTTTTGAAGTCATTTGAACAAAAGGTTAGTTATATATTACGCATCTTGTGAAGGATGAATTTGTCAGAATTCAACAATTTAACATTCAGTCTGTCTAACGAACTCACATTAAACACCACTTCAACTTCATGTTCCCTTTACTTTTCCAGTGTTCCTGTAGTATACTTTTTGCCTGTGCTTGCATATTTTCTGTTCCTCTGTCCCCAGTCCACATCAGAGTTTTCAGATCCACTTTCCTTTCAGTTACCAGAGTACGTGAAAATGGAACACAAAGGCTAATTTCTTTCCAAGGATGCAATAAAATAATATTGTGTGCACACTCACTGCTAGATATTTGAAAGCAGGGGCTGAATGATTATCGGCATGGTCAATTATTGGATCCAGTATTCAGCATTTTTTTGATTATCTGTATTGTTTTTTGTAGACAAATGATTCCAAGATAAAATAAATGAATTTAAACGCTTGCCAGTTGATCTACTTTTAATCTACTCACTGTGGGCTCAAGTCTCCTCTATAGAAACAGCACAAAGGTGGCTAGAAATAAACAGAATTCAAAACTGTGTTTGTGTAGTATAACACAGTTTTAATGGCATAAATCAATTAAATTTAAATCGATTTTCTGTAATTACGCTTTTTTTTTTTTTTTTTTTTAAAGAAAAAAAAAGTTAATCAACAGGTGCCCCATTTTTACAAGTAGCTAAAGTGGTTACCAATACGGGAAAAAAAAGGTGACAGTACCAACTGTAGATATTTTAATATATGCATATTTAATGTGTTTCCAATCTCATCTCCTATCCGCTCAGTGTGAACACAGTTCAACTGAAAAGTCCTCAAATTTTTGTCACATGACTTTTGGCTGCAGCTGAGTTGGTTATGGCTTCTAAGATTTCGCCAAGGAGCATGGAATTTTTTATTTTTTGATGCTTTGCACCAACAGAATTCTGTTAATTTGGTTGAATTTCTAATGAGACATGTAAAATAGAGTGACTTTGATGAGATATCACAATGTCTAGCTTAATTTGGTTAAATATACTGACAGAATAGTGTGTCACATGATTATTTCAAAGACTGTTAGAAAGTTGAGCATCCAATAATTCTTTCTGTTTATACAGTTTCTGAATCTGACAAATGGTGTTTTGGTGATTTCTGTTTTTGTTTTATTTTATATTTTTTTAAATGCCTGTCAAACCTACCGGTGGGTTTTAGTGTTTAGGGGGTTACTTAAAAAACCTCCAAAAACTATATCAGTCAACTTCTGTTTTAACGCTGAGCTGCTGTGAGAGGTCCACCAGGTTAATCTTAAACTACATAATGACAATTTGCATCACAGTTTCACAGGGGATTATAGGTTCTAACCCTGCATGGGGTGCAGGTAGAAACGGGCTCGTCTTGACATTCATTTTATGCAGTGTATGTTATTAGCAGAGGACACAAAACAGTTTTAAAACAGCATGTTAGGTCTGTGAATATTTGCTGTGATACCAGCTGTATCACAGCAGTGAATATTTCAGTGCATGATGTGGGAGAACCAGCGAGAGTTTTTGGCAGCTCCTATAATGAAAAGCAGAGAGCAGCGAAAATGAGCCGCGATTGGGGAAGAATAGAGGCTGACAAAAGTGAAAGTGGAGACAGGAGAAACAGGAGAAAGAAGTATCAGCCCCAGCAGCGTCTGGCCTCTACTTTCTTCGTCACTCTGACTTCATCTTGGCAACCAATAAGAAAAGGGCCCACTGTGTCTCCATGGTAACCCCCCCGTTCAAGCAGTGATGGAGAGGATAAAGGGGCAGGAAAGGAAATACATTTTAGCCTAAGGCGAAACATTTTTCTTCACAAGTTTTGTTGAGTATAATCCATTTCATTTCTATTCTTCGTTATAGTTTTTAATTTAAAAAAAGTTGCATTGCCAGTTGTGAGAGTGCTGTTGAAGTTTTTTTTTAAATGTGGAAAACTAAAAATAGGCTGTAGACTGAGCACAATAATTTCTGTTTACATTTAGTTTTCAACTTTATATGCTTCTACCATATTTTTAGAGGGACTACTACCCTATTTTGTTAAATTTGATGGAACACATGCCTAGATGGAGACATTTGACATGAAAGACATTTATTCTATTTTTCTGTCTGTTTAAAGCATTTTCTGTCTGATAGCAGGCACAGATCTATCCCTGCTTCTTCAGTTTCTAGATGTTAGGCATCATCTTGTAACACAAGTTATTTTTAATATTACTTTGTCAGCTTTTTAAAACTTTAATCTCCCTTTGAGTTATTGCAAACTGTCAGATTGTGCAGCGTGAATCTCTGCCTGGATTCTGACGTGGACATGTAATGTCGGTGTCTCGCTGCAGTAATGAATCTTGGACACATCACTGAAGCATTTCATATAATCAAAGCTACTTTGCACAACTGTGTGACATCGCCAGTGGCAGTGATACTGGAAATGCATTTGTTGCTACCCTTCCAAGCCTTTGTGTCGAGCCTTTGTGCTGTCGGTGGTGAGCGAGCACTCAGCAATAGGCTCCACATTAGCAAGGAGGCCTTAATTTGAATCAGGGTCTTGTTGCTGCCAAACACTCAGACTGAGCGACTGATGGGGATGTTTGGGAGAGATTGTATAAATGTACCGAAGCATTTCCTGTCCTGTAGTCCATGGGTTACATGAATTACTTAATGGAACGGACAAAATGCAAGTGTAGCGATGCTTTCCTTTTTCTGTGTCTGCTGGAGTTACATAAGACTGCTCTCTACGCAGTTGATTTAGGCTGTCTGAGCGTTTGGAGAGAATGACGGCAAGGGGAGATCCTCGTTTAACCTTGGCACGTAACTGATTAATCCAAGTGTAATTTGCATATAAGGTCATCTAATTTTGGTTTGCAGAATGAAGCGTGGCGTTGATTAGAGATAGAGTTGGTATGTAACGGGCCCATTTTGGAAAACGGTGGGCTGATGAGCACCACTGAGGCATAAGAAAACAATGGCTCCAATTATTAAAGCAGCTTAAAGTTCTCAGCAGTCACAAGGCACCAGATTTATTTATGCTGAATTTTAATTACATGCTGCAGGGGTATTAAATCCAAAACTTGACTTATTTTCCACTGATTTGGAGCCTCAGTTTGACGTGGTGAGATTAAGTGATCTGCCTCGGACAGAATTCATTTTTACCATGTAATCGTGCACAACTATGCCGCCATATATTTGTTTGTTTCAAAGAATAAAAACAGCTGATATCACTGAAACAGCTAGAAATCTAAGTTGTGGGTTTATTTTGTAATCGTAAGTTGCTCTATGTGAAGCAGTAAATGAGTAGTTGTGACATTCTTTAAGAACATCTTGCCGAGTCTTATAGGTAGAGAGCGATTAACAGTTTGCTCAGTTAATTTAATCTCTTTTGCTAGTAATTAAAGTTCAAGTTTTCTCACAACAATATGCTTAACTGTGTGTGTGCATGGTGGTTGTTCTTGTTCATTCCCTCCATGTGGAGGATCATTTTTAGCAGCAGTTCTTACTGGCAGGGCTACTGTAGGAGGAAGAGGACGAGGAGAAGGAGGAGGAACACAATGGAGGAGATGCTCACAGAGTGTCAATTATTTTTAGCTTTCCCCTTGTACTGCGATGAGTAAAGAACAAGGCCAGGTTGTGCATCCCACCTCCATAGCCTGTGGAAGAGCACGGGCCTGAGGGACGGAGAAAGTGATGACCGCATTATAGGACGCACCGTGGAAGCTTTACAGTATAGGACCAGGATGACGCATCAGTTTACATGATCATGCTGCTTTGTCGGCTTAGAGTGATGGTGATTACTCATGTTGTTGTAGCTTTTTTATGTTGTGCTCCCATGTTGGAGGATCTCATTGTGCTGCATCTGCATTTGTCTGTTTTATTAGCTCAGCCCCAGTTTAAAACGATGCCAACTAAATCATGGATCACTCAAATTGTTTTTCCCCTCTCCTGGTCCTCCTTTGTTTGAGCTGTACATTGTATGGTACAGCCTACAAAGAAACCTGACCACTTTTTAAATACAGGGAAAAGGTAAATGTTTGCTCACCGCTTCACTGCTTTATTGAAGTCAGGTAAAGTAAAACATGGTCTTTGTCCACCCCAACTGCACCTGTGTACTACATAGAAATATTCCAGCCTCTCTCATGTGGAGCATATAAAAGGGCTAAATAATAAAAATTGGATTAATACAGGTACATTTATAGATGAAGATAAAAGTAGGGAATCTGGAGAGAAGACTGCACATCTTGATTAAGTTCTAACAGGAGCAGATTTTATAGGGTGTAAATCAGTTTTTATATTGAGTCAGATAAACTTTATCTCATTTATGTTCTTTTAAAAGACTGTTATCATTTGCCCTTATTAGACATACTGCTGGATAGAGAAGTCTAATCTCAGTATAATATACTGTGATGAGATTAGAATTTTGTGTTGCGCAATTTAAATTATATTCCTCTTGAGCCATTACAGATGGAAGGTAAACTCCCTCACACCAGCCATGTATCATGCTGAGCCCAGCACACACGGCATTGTCTCAAGCCTTTTGACATTTTAACTGGATTGGTGGATAAGCCCATCAAGTCAATCAAGGGTTCTCGTCACAGGCTGAGTTTGTGTTTGCGGTGGTTGTCATGGCTGAGGTTGTCTCTGCAATATCAAGGCAACACTGTGAAACTGATCTATGGTATTTCAGGCAGTCAAGGGGCTAAAACTTTCCACTTGTGTTTTAAAGGGGTCTTGCCTCCGGTCACTCATGAGGGAAATCCTGCTCCCATCCACCTCCCCCACCGACCCCAACACCTCTGGGACTGACCACCTTCTTTGCAGCTCCACCTCAGTGTGGTGTTTTGTAAAACATAGCTAAATTTAAAGGAGCGCCAACATTGTGGCCTTTAAGTAAAAGCCTTCTGTGAGTCACCTTGACCCTCCTAGTGTTCTGCTCTGTGTCCGACAGCAGGACCCAGCTGTTGCCCTCTGTGCTGTCCATATAGCTGTCAGTCCTGAGCTATATGTTGCATCTTCAGACCTGTTTAGTAATGCCACGTTCCATTATTGTAGTAAAGGACAGCCTGAAGTGGCAAGGAAAATCACACTCAGAGAGTGAAAGGCACGTTACATGTTATGGTGGAAACAAGAGCCTTCGGCCTCCAATGACTAATCTAGTCTTTGTTTTGTGGAGTAAGTAGGCTTTGTCTGTTTAGGCCACTTAACTGTGTTTAGAGGTGAGCAGATGTGCTCATCTCCCAGCACATTTTTTGTTTATGATGACTTTTGAACTCACACAGATGTAGCTGTGTTTACAACCATCTTCCTTGCAGCTCCTGAGGTATTATGCATCATGTGATCTGGAAAGTTCCACCAGACTGACTCTGATGATATCCAGCCAGTGCCTCTGATTAGGTTTTTAGTGTGTAATTCAGCTTTAAAACGGATATTAAAGTAAACAACGTGATTTTAAACAATCACACTCCTTTCCTCTAACGGTTCATCACACCTTTTGAGAGGCAGCATCACACACCTCAGGCTGCATGGTCCTGCCGCAGCTGGGCAAACAGGCTACAGAAATGATGGTGAGAAAAGCTACAGAACACAATCCTACTCAGAAGTATTTTGTAGTTATCGCTGCCTTCCGTTTTGTCGGAACAGGAACATTGGGGGTTGCTTTGTGATGAGCGCTGTGCATTGGCGTGTGCTGCTATTGCGTCACTGCCTAGAGGGGGGCAGAGACTGTATTTTTAGAAGGGAATGAGCATATTCTCTGAACAAACAACGTCAAGCGCTCTGCTTGCGTATGCTTGGATTATTGTGACCGGGCTATTTTTAAGCTCTGTGTGTGAGAGTGCTTTTTTTCTGGGTCAAGCATGGTGCCAGTACTCTCTCGAGGCTGCTGGTGGATCATGCATTACAGGTCTTATGCTGTGCACAGCATCTGCATGAGTCGCAGAGGAAAGAGTCAGAGAGACACAGGTTTACACCACCAGGAGTGCTTTTTTTCAGGATAGCTTTGTATCTGGAAAGCAGATAGATGCTCTTAAAATCAGGTAATTCAGAAGACCTTATTAATCAGTAGTAAGGAGGAAACACTACAAAAATAAAATCTGTGTGTGTATGCCTGTTGTTTTTTGGGTTTTTTAAAAAAAAAAAATAAAGTTAGAGGTTTCCATCTTTGGTTGTTGCTCCCATTAGTTGAGAAAACTGATTGGAAAACAGTGTGCCACAAGATTTCCATGTTTTGCTGAAAGCAATGCTGAAGCTAAACGTGATAAATGGTTTATTTCAACTGCAACAACAGATTGTCGAGAGGGGAAAGTTGAAACTAAAATTGAAGTCACAATCTGTGCCTGACAAATCTGTTGACAAGTCTGTGGCCATGAATATATCTCACATTTGCCAAGTCAGTATATAAAAACAAACTTGGACCAAAACATGTTCCTGGTATTTTGGTGGTTGTAGCCAAATATCAGTATGCACTTTAAATATGCACTTTAAATATTTTTGCTTGCCATAAATGCAACCAAATTGAAATTGTTAATGAAAACTGACTTTGTGATTTGCTTTTGCAAAAAATGTTTTCTGAAAAATATATTAAACTAAATTTCAGTTACATTTCACAATAATCTTCATTAAACCAGTGCAAATAGTGTTTCTAAAACAGTTATTCAATCTTGTTTAGGTCATTTCTGAGCAAAAAGAATTAGTCACAGCACTAACCAATAGCAAAACTGTCATAATCCTGCTTGGTATTTGGTGGCATAACTCACATGCATGAATATCACTACAAATCCCTGTGCAGCAGCATGATTTCAGGCCGGACAGAGCAAGTATGAACTGTACCGTGTCCCTCTGCTAAGCAGCTTGTTGCTTTTCCTGCTTTTCTCTATGTTTGTTATACTCTCCCTTTCCATCACTTCCTTGTGTGCCCCTTGGCCGCTGGTGGCTGGACTTTGATTCACACAATGCCCATTCTCAGGCGGATAGTCAGACAGTAAAAGAATTTGTCTTATCATGTCACACTGAGTCATTTCCAAATCGGTGCAACTGTCACATCCACAGTCTCTGGCCAAGATGAAATTCTCAGAAACACTCAGACGTTTGTTGCGGCATCAGTTGCAACCCGCTTTCATACTGTTGCCACATTGTTGAACCATGCTTCAAGTAAACAGTGAAGCTGTTCATCAACACTGTCAACACTTATAAATACTGTGACATTCCCCCCTCTAAAGCCTGTCTCTCACATCTAGAGGCATATCGTGCTCTTGAGCCACAGGCTTTTCTCTGGGCCTCTCTAGCTAGCCTAGTTTTATCCTAGCCTCTCCCAAGTGTGCAGTTATTTTCAGCAAAACATGGTGTTCTGCTCTGATTTTGTCAATGCATTGTTCTCCAGTGTAAAGCAAAGATACCATATTTAAAAATGTAGAGAACACAATGTTCGTTGTTTTTTCAACCAGTACACCTCCCAGAGAAACTTATTAGACAAAAGTGTCTTCAGGAAGGAGCAGCAAGGGAGAAGCACCCAATAGCTGGAGGACCAGGGCCATTGGTTACACCAGGAGACTCAGCAAAGCTGGCCTTTGTTTGCTGGATAAGTGACGCAGCAGGAATAATAGTGTGATTAGACAGACTGGGCTTGGTTCCAGAGCCAGGTCTAGTTTGCTGCCGTAGGTCAGAAATGAGTGAATATCGGGGTTATGCAATGCTGTGTAGTCACATTTGGATGGCCAAATGGAGGCAGTGCCAGGATGGTGTTGTTGTCTTCCCTCACACGTACTGTACAGTAATGTGCAGTAGAGTCTCCTCAGCACCATGACTAAGATCCTGTCCACGTTGTTTCCAGCAGACCCATCTGAACACAGAATGTACTATCCCTTCATTTACTAGACTCTCAAATCTTTGTTTTTTTGGAATTATTAACAGGTCTAGAGCTATTTATCAAAGCATCTGCTAATCCAATTTAGAGAATAGAAGAACATCACCTGGGATTCAGCCTGTAATAGACTTAATTGATTCCCATTCATGAACAGGAGGAACCAGCATTTCTTTAAAAATGTGCATCTTTGCATGTGCCATCATTTATTTTGACAGAAGCAATCATTGCACTAGTTGATATCTCTTCTACCTTATTGACTCCTTTTCAGTTAATGTGCCACCTCAGCTGACACCTGCGATATTTAATTTAGATAAACTCCCACTACAAGACAATACTGTGCTGTGCAGTCATGATCTTGTTATGTACTTGCTTAGCTTTGGAGAGCTGTTCTTCCCATAGCGGTCAAAGCAGACTTCTGCAACTCACGCCACCCACACGTTGTGTATGTATAGCCCACACCTACCCCTATCTGCCCAGTGGTTAGAAAACAATGCTTGGCGTATTTCTAAGGCTGCTATTTGTGAAACCTCGATCACGCACGGGGGGCTCTTACAACGTTATGTAATGCTCCCCACTCAACTGTAATCCCTCTTATGCTGAGTGAGCCCCCCATGTGACGGCGTTGGAGGGTTGGGAAAGACAGGGTGGCTGTTGGGACCGTCTGCAAGGCACGGGTGCTCTCCATAGACTCCGGCCAACCCCCTGCACGTACACAATGAGCAGTGGCCTGTGTATAAGAAGGCAAATTAATCCTGGGAAGTGCCTTACTTGGATGTGCGATGCTGGATGTGGAGACACGACGCTGATGCCCGTCCTCGGTGTCGAGGCTTGGACCAGATATACACTAACTACGCCGAGCACGTGTCCTGAATGACACTCCGGCTCTTCTCTCCTCTTCATCTACGTGTGAGCCACGAGAATGAATCTTTGTCCTCAGCTGAGCATAAAGGAACTTTGCAGCTTTAGAAATTACTCTGTGTTGACATTTTGCTTCTGATGAATGATTTTTTTGCTGCCGCTTTCTGTTGCTTGTGAGTGATGGATGTTGATGGAGATGTGTTTGAAGCAATACTGGGTGTTTTCAGACGTCCGTCATCAACTTTAACAGCATGTTTTGACTGAATCAAACGCAACTGATCGGTTGTTTGTATTTTTTTTAAATACATTCACAGCTCACATACCTCATTTTTGTATTTGCTTCTCCCCTCTACAGGAACCATCAATGTGGACTTCAGCTGGTGATTTGACGAATCACATATAGGAGCACCCGGAGTCTCTCCTTTCCCCTCTCCCCCTCCCTTCCCTCTGTCCCTCCCTCCCTTGTTCCCTTGTCAATCTTCTCCCTGATCCCCTTTTTCCCCCTTCTCCAAAATTCACCATGCTTATCAAGGAGTACCGCATCCCCATGCCCATGAGTGTGGAAGAGTACCGCATCGCCCAGCTCTATATGATTCAGGTGAGGAAACAACGCCTCAGTCCTTGCCAGATTCTCTACAACACACACCTGGCCATTTTGATGCAGAATCCAAGGGACATGAACAAGCAGTTAGAGAGGAGATGAATTAACACAGAGAATTTCTTGACAGTGCGATCGCAACATACCTGATTATGAAATGACTGGTCACATGGTGTGTGACGCTGGTAATGGAACAAAGAGCGCTTGTGTGCTGATAGATTATCCAACCTAAACTCTCTGAGGCCGGCTGCATGTTTTCCTCAGGAGGTCTGCAGGGTCACCCTGCTCTTACTGAACACTCAGAGCACACATACTTCTGCGATGGAGATGGACGCATTGCTTTGTATCTATCAGATAGTTTCATATGTCAAACCTGACCCCTTGGCTTCAGATGAAGGGTTGTGTGTTGCAGCTTTAGGGTTTACAGCTGCAAGCAAGAGAGGCCCATTTATACAGCTTTAGTTATCCTGTGTGGCAACATATTTTCTCTTCATATAGCATGTGTACATAGAGGAGGATTTATTTAATCCCGTGGTACTGCCAGGTGCAGCGTGAGCAGCAGTGCACAGAAAAGGTATGACTCAGGCTGTAGCAAAAAAATCTGTTATGTAGTTAATACTGTTAAGATATGGTGTACACATTTAGTTGTATTTTTCTGTTTAATGAGGATCCTGACTCTAACCATTCTGCAGTTTGTTGGGATTTGAGCTGCATGGTTATGTAATGTGGACTGTAAGTGGCAGTGTGTTGAAGAGCAGGTTGAAGTCACAGGCCTGTTTGTTCAGGTTTCTTTTTTTTTGCTGGACTCAGTGCATCTTGTTTCCTTAGTGATCTTACATTACGGTGGTGGAGAAGATTAATGTTTATTATTCATAGTTGCTGGATCAGGTGAAATGAGCAGCTAAATATGGTAAAAATATTGTGAGTTGGGCTTAGACACATATACATGGGAGCTGCACTGTTTACCTGCATCCCTACCTCAAAAGGAAAAGAGCTCCACTGTGCAAGTTAAACATTTAGGGATTAAATAAGGAAACACCAGCATGTCCTTACGCTGCTGACCTCACCATCGAGAGGCCTCTCCTACAGTTGTTACTCTTATACCCAAATTAATAGGTGTTTATGTTGACAAAGTTGTCTAAAGTTAATATCCACCCACTTGTCTAACAAAACTGCAACAACAGCTACAGATTTATGCAGCTGTAATGCCTCAGAGGGCCTCTCCTTTTTCTCTATGTACTATTAAAACGATTTGTCTCAAAGCGTTTCTGTCAGTGTGTGAATGCTACATTGAAATATTAGTTGTAGTAACAATGCAAATGAAACCTCTGTCGGCAGGAAATTGAGACAATCTTTGATGATTAAAAGAAGCCCAGAAAGCGTATATTAGTCTCTAAAAGTAATATCACATTTTTCAGTTGACAAACTTGTTTGTTGTTTTTCTTCATGTACTCTCCATAGTGTTCCAAACGGACAGGTAATCCAGTTGAGCTGTGGATGGTTGGTAGCATGACTCAGCAGACATGCCCTAAAGCAGACGTTTTAAGACAGCACAAACCAGTCGCTGCACCACACTTGATCATTCCCTTGGCAGTTTTGTTTTGTTGCGCCAGGTATTCTAGGGAGTTATTTATCCTGTGAAACACATAGCTACATTTTTGTTCTGACTTGCTTCGCTGCCAGATAGGTTTCTTCAGACACGACATCGTGCAAAGACATGATGCACATGCAGGCAGGTTTACACAAAGCTTTATTCTATGTTAAAAGCAACTGATGGGTACATTTTCCAGCATGTAAGCCAATTACCTGACAAGGAATTCTTTCATCATTGACCCACAGTTACCTTTCCCCTGACCTGACCATCTCCACATAGCCTCGTTGCTGTAAGGCTTCCATCACTATGGCAACCATGACATCAGCAGCGTGCCAGTGGTCAGGTTTTCTTCACGAGAGGGAGTGAATAAAAAGAGGAAATGGAGGATAAAATGAGAGGCTGTGTATGAGGGATGGGAAGAAATGAGAGAGGGGGTGGAAAGAAAGAGTGTGTAGCTACCCTCGCTTCATTGCTGTATGTTACCAGGGCAACTGCTGCATGTAGGCCTGCCTGCCTGCCTGCCTGCCTGCCTGCCTGTGATCCATCCATCTCCGGTGTAAGCCTCATAGACGAAGCCAGGGTCTTAGGACAGCCTGGCTATACCTTCACCTCAAAAGGCAGTACCCCACCCTGTCTCTCCTCTCACTTCCTTTTCTTTGCCCTCACGCTGCCCTCTTATTTGATAGCTAATTGTAAATTCCTTATCAGAGTAGAGGGATTTACGAGGAAACCGAAGAACGTCGGAGAAATTAAATACGTTAGGTTCTCATTCATTCGCGTCATGTCTCGAATAAGCTGCTGTATCTGCAATGTTAAGTGAAAAACAGCATCTCAGACAGG
This sequence comes from Amphiprion ocellaris, assembly GCF_022539595.1. Lineage (NCBI taxonomy): Eukaryota > Metazoa > Chordata > Actinopteri > Pomacentridae > Amphiprion > Amphiprion ocellaris. Next base: position 25,739,001 of record NC_072771.1, on the reverse strand, counting down.
AAACATGCCTCACTAACTTGAGGGCAAGAGGAAAAAACCAGGATGTGACTCTCATCCTGTCAGAGCAGCCAGATCTAAATGCATACACTAGGCTTTCATAATTATAGCTTTAATTTTGATGGCTGTTTGAAGAAAGGTTGGCAAGAGAGAGTGCAGTGTAGCTAAGGTTTTATGCCAGGGATTAAGCTCATAACACAACAGGTACTTTGTTTTCTGTACTGAGCCAGAAAGTATGTAATACTAAAACAGAAGAGAGCCTCTGTCCCTCTGTGTCCAGGCAGCTGATGCTCTTGTAAACTATTTTGTCATTTCTGTTCCCCACAGGTACAGGTCTGTGTACATAACGGACAAAGTGTGCCGAATTCATTAAGATCCAACATGACATTTAGTGTTCGTTTAACTTTAAGCATGTTGTCTGTTCTCTCACTTCCCCCCCTGAGGGAACAGCTAAGCCCTGGCCAGTGTTTTGTAATCTTTTTCCTGGTGAACTGGAGAGAATCACCCTTCGCTCTGAGGGGGGAGAGGAAGAACAAGGGTCGACACTCCACACTTGACAGGCTGCAGTCACATGTCAGGAACTGAATTAAAGGGATAATCTGCTGCAAAACAACATTTTCTTCTTTTTTCCCTAAGTGCTGACATAACATCAAGATATTTCTGTCCAACATTTGGAGCTGTCAGCTGTAGACAAAAGGAAAAATAAATACATCCTGAAAACTCTGCAAGTCCTCGTACATAATGGTAGTGAAAATGCACTTATGCTGACCTGATTGTGATCAGTCAAATCGAACTCAAAGTAGGAAGATTATTTCCTTTTTGGACTTCATGAAATTGTGTGCACACATTTTGGCTTGTATGTGTGTATTTTTGTAGCTGCATACCTTTTTATAGCATTTGTACACATATGGTACGCTGTAAACTTGACATTTACTTCAACTGCAGCATGATTCATTGTTGAGTTCCTGTCTCGTGTACCAGCTACGTGTATGTTCGATTTGACAGCGCTGTGGCATCTGTGCTGTGTCTTTGGAGCTGTGTCTGGGCTGTTGAGAGCAGGACGAGTGGCTAATGAATGACCTGTCAGAGGTAATGAGTTCCGGAGGGCTGGATGCTTCATGGCTTCCTCCCCCTGTTCAGCCGATGCACTGGCTGGCCTGCATCACCTCTTCCCACCGGACCGACTTGAGAAATCTGTCCCCCTATTATCTTGTTGCTGGGCTAAACAATGCATTGAACAAACGGGAGAAAGACTCGACAACTGCTGATAAGACAAATAGAACTGATGACACATAAGAAATCTCTGACATTTACAGCCCTCGTACCTTGCCCCCTGTTTGTAATATTGTCAGCACTTGGACTATGCTCTCCTGTTTAGATTTTCTTGTTTAACTGATGTCATAAAAATTGCAAATATGCCTTTTTCCGTGCTCTACATGCCTGTCTTTGAAAGTTTGAATCATCCAGCTGTAACTCTACGCAACTGCATCAGCAGGCTCCACCCAGCCTCTTCCTCTGTGCACCTGGAATGTAAATATGAGAAAGGTGTGGCTCCACAAGCTGGTTTTTGGGCTTCCTGATTTGCAATTCAGATCTGGCAGAGCTTTCAGGAAGCTATTAATTTTGGTGTGTCCAGTCTTATTTCACCTGTCTGCTCACTATAACAACTGACTGTGTCTGCGGAAGGCACCACATCCATTCATTTGTTTGTTTCAGTTCCTCCAGTTTCCGCACTGCTAATATGCAAACACTGTGCCGACTCACTGTAATTTCCTTTGCTTTTTTGTTTTTCCTACAGAAAAAGAGCAGAGAAGAAAGCTGTGGTGAAGGTAGTGGGGTGGAGATCCTAGAGAATAAACCCTACACAGATGGACCGGGTGGGACAGGCCAGTACACCCACAAGGTCTACCACATTGGCATGCACATTCCCAGCTGGTTCCGCTCCATCTTGCCCAAAGCAGCGCTGAGGGTTGAGGAGGAGTCCTGGAATGCCTATCCTTACACTCGGACTAGGTGAGGTTTGCTTATAAGAAGGCCACCTTAACACCCCTTTAGAGCAAAAGTGAAAGTCCACCTGCCAAGGTTTCACAATTCTAAATGCTGGGTGCACCTAACTGCTGCAGCTGGTGGGTGTACACACATTCAACCCCAACTTGTGAGGAAGCTCATAATTCAAACTCTGTCAGTGTAATACATAAATGCCATGAATAGTTAGTTTGACAGTGCCAAGTCTGACGTCCAGCTGTCTGTCAATAAAAGCCAGGAGAGAATAAAAACCTCAGAGCAAGTTGTCAGAATATTACCTCGCAGACTATCGGATTGCCATGTGGCCAGCAGCGCTCCCGGGCTGCTAGACGTTGATGGCCCCTCATTCTCAGGGTGTCAGTCTGTTTGTCCGTGTGGGGCCTGACAAACGCAGCGACATGAAGGTGCTGAAAAGAGATGTGCCCTTGACTGTACTGTCAGGATATTGATAGACTCCAAGTGCCTGTTGACACATCTATTCAACCGGTGACAGTTTTGCTGTAGATGCCTCAGATGCAACAGATGGGCATGGCTCTCGTGTGTTCTACCCTCAGTAGTGAGAGGTTGTCGCTTTTAATACAGTAATTCTGATCTTGAGCCATTCAGGTGGAAAATAATTCTTTAAATCAAGGCATCAACCTGTAATTCACTCTTTCTTTGTTGATTTTGTTATGTCTTCTCCTTCAGATACACCTGTCCCTTTGTGGAGAAGTTCTCCATTGACATTGAGACCTACTACAAACCTGACACTGGAAATCAAGCTGAAGTCTTCAACATGTCGGTAGCAGAGAAGAGACAGAGGACCATTGGTGAGATCATTTATATAAGTTCTGAACTTTTTCGACAGTAGAAACTCATATTAAAATACTAAATATTGTGTATTTGGCTACTAACTTTTCAAGTACACTCAGTGCTTCCATCTAGATTTATTAGAGAATCAGCACAGCAAGTAGTGATCTTTTCATGCATTAATTATTTAAGGTGTCAGGTTCTTCTTAGTAGATTTCATCTGTGGGTGTTTTGATATCTGTCCTCGTTACTCAATCATAAGCAGTGGATGTGGCCCACTTGTGGCAGTTACATGGTACAGCATCTGTTTTTTTCTGTGGCTGGGCGCATGTTTGGCCATTGAAAACAACGCTGCTCAGAAACGAATGCTCATAGGGCGTGCATGACCCAGTTCCAACATGGTTTGTAATGATTTTAATCAATCACTCTTTCTTGTGTATCTGATGGGTTAGTCAGGCTGAAATTCAGTTACAAAAGGAATTTCAAGCTGTTAAACACAAGCCCATACATGTCGCACCACCCCACCCATTTAACTACACATCATGACATGATTGGTAATCAAACAACAGTGACATCGCTCATGCTACACATTCCAAATACCTGGCACCACAAGTCATTGCTCTGTCAATGCGATTTGTCTTTGGCAGATCCAATCGACATTGTGACAGATCCCATCCCCCCTCATGAGTACAAAGCAGAAGAAGATCCAAGGCTTTACAAGTCAGTGAAGACCCAGAGGGGTCCTCTGCAGGACGACTGGATAGAAGAGTACAACAATAACCCAGGGAAGACCCCCATTATGTGTGCCTACAAACTCTGCAAGGTGGAGTTCCGTTACTGGGGCATGCAGTCTAAGATTGAACGCTTCATTCATGATGTTGGTGAGTAAACACACACAGATGTTTCAGTCTTTGGTGTAGTGTTGTAGTTTGTGACTTTTACTAACAGCATGTTTTGAGAGGAGCATTATTAGTACTATTGTCTCTCTCTAGGCCTGAGGAAGGTGATGGTGCGTGCCCACCGGCAGGCCTGGTGCTGGCAGGATGAATGGTATGGTCTGACCATAGAGGACATCAGGCAGCTGGAGCTGGAGACCCAGCTGGCCCTGGCCAGGAAGATGGCCCAGTTTAGCCAGGCAGAGGAGGCTACCGAGGCCAACGGTGGCGCTCCGTCTCCAGACAAAGATCAGGAGGTTAAAGAGGCCATCAGCTCTATTGAAGCTGAGGAAGTGGTCGCCAGCTCAGGAGGAGACACTCTCCAGCCACGAGGTGTACTCACCAAGCAGTGGTCCACATCCTCCCGATCCTCCCGCTCATCCAAGAGAGGAGGTGAGGAGAACAGCGTCTTCACCCTTTCACCGATGTAGCCTATGTGTGTGACAGTGCGTGAAACTGGTGTCAGAGGAACCTACATCCATTGCGTGTTGCTCTCCACTATACGTTCTTTTCCTGGAGCTTTGCACCTGCATACTCTTTCCTTCACACTTTATCTCGTCTGTATTTACACTTCAAACTGCCTTGGAGCCTTATTTTTCAGACTGACGAATACTAACATCACAATCAAACTGTCTCATAAGTAAACACAGCCAGTTGTGATATTTGAAACCCATCCACACTTAGAGCTTGAATGTGAAGAATTCAGCGAGGTCAAGCTTCAAGCTGGTGCCACAATAGTGTAATGATTTGCCTTTTCATTTGTGTAAAAAAATTTTTTGGTGTCATTTGTATGTTGTACATCCTGTACAATAAAAGGCTCAAAATGAGTCTTTTGACTATCAAATTCCCTCGCCTCCCTGTAAAGCTGAAAGGTATCTGTTAAAGTTGGCTTTCACGTAAAGAAGTGAAGCTGTAGTTAAATGTGTAGCTGCACAGGATGTAGACTAATGACATTTTTTTTGGTTCAACTGTTCACAAGTGTACACATTGAGAGTCGCCCCCAAGCTGAATTAATCAGTCTACTAAAGACCTCTGGGTTCAAATTGTTGAATTGGTGTTAATAAAGTCAAACACACCAGGAGCAGCTTTTTAGTATGCAGCCTCTGCTTTGTGCCACGTTTTGCTGTTCTGTCCAACGCCTGGTGTTAATTGGAGTGTTTTGAGTCTGTATAACGATATTTTATTGCTCGCACGTTAAATGTCGTGTCCGGCTCACGTCCTCTTACCCCTGCACACCTGGGTTATTTTTAGCTGCAGCTTTGACATCACAAACCTCACGTCGGCACACACCCATCTCGGGTGTCGCCCGTTCGTGAAGGTAGCGCTCATTGTGGTTGCCACATGGACCCTGACTCTCATCCAGCATGCCTTGTCTCACCCCTGTACCTCCCCCCTGTGGTTTTCTCCTGGGATATTTATAGCAGCACTGCTGACATCACAGACCAGAGGAGGCTGACGCTGCTCAGAGTGACCCTCCCCTCCACTGCTGCTGTTTCCTTCTGTGTGCTGACAGCTACAGCTGTGTCCCCCTCTCACTGCCCCCCTCTTCTCTGCACTAATGATATACGAGGAATAAATACAAGACGTGATAGACGAGGCCTGCTTTTAATATTTTAATTTTCCTCAGCTGGCATTTGGTTATTTTGGTGCACTTGTTGCTTGTCAGTGTTACATTGGGCCTAACTTTTCACGCGCCACCCCTGACCACCAAGCAGCCCATCTGTGATGAAGTAATTGCACCACAGAGACTGTTGCATGTTTATATAACACTGTGTGTGTGAGGTGGGGGAGTTGTGCAGCATTTCTTTGTTACAGTGTATGTGTGTGTGTGTTGAAAAGGAAGAGAAAGGCCAAAACACATGTCCCAAAATAACAGTGAATTTTTTGCTCGTGTGGTTTTTTAGTGAGCCCGTCACGTCACAGCATCTCAGAGTGGAGGATGCAGAGCATAGCGCGAGACTCAGACGACAGCTCCGATGAGGAGTTCTTCGATGCTCATGGTAACCATTGCTTTGATTTAAAATTCAAGGTGTATCAAACATTTCTTGTGCTCAGTTTTCCAAGAACCTGCTTGCTCCCCTTTCTTCAATTCCTCTGCATGCATTTCTTTAACCACAGATCAGTTCTTAAGCTTCCCAGATACCCAGCATGCTTTGGGGCTGCAGTTGAAATAGGTGGGTGTGGTGCAACACCCGTGCTCCCTGCTGGATGAGTTTGGCTGAGGATACGGGCCAGGTGTCTCATCCTGACGTCAAGTTCAGAATCACAATCATCTCTGCCCACCAGTCCCTCACTCACCATCACACTCCAGTTCCTGAATCATCATTTAACCCCACCACACACACACACACACACACACACACCAACACACACACACAATACAATCCTTCACAATCCATGATACATCCAAGCAATAAACAACCCCCGTCGAATAGCTCCACGGTGTTTGTTTGTGTGGTGAAATTGTAACTTACTGTTTAGTCATGATGATGATACCTGAATAAAATTGTGCATATTACTGTCATGTCTTATATTAATGCAAATTTTTGCTATAGTCATTAGTTTCTACGTTTTCTAATTTGAATACGTTGCTGCTCGTGACATTGTGAGTAAGTGGAACGCAGTAGAAACAATGAATTGTGCTGACGTCTGATAATTCATTATGTGCTGCAGTATTAATGTTTGTAATGATTAAGTGTTGTATGCTGGCCGTCTGAAGTGAAAGCACATTAGGTTTTATCAAATGAGCTGAATAAAGTTGTGGCTACACTGTCATCAGTTAGAGCTCACCACTTTCTGTCACACTGACAGTCAATACGAATCTTCCTGCTCCAACACCCGTCTCACCTACTTATGATTCTTGCACTGCAGAGACAACATCGTGAAATAAGCAGTTATTTAATCATGATAAATAAATGAAGTTGGCGTATCAAAATGAATTTATGCGTACAAACACTAGTGTGTGCTTTGGTGTCTGGATGACTCACATGATGGAGATACACAAATTAAATATGGAAGCAGACTGACTTGGCTCAGATTGCACCTGATATTAGATTTCTGTCTGTAAAGTTTGTTGGTGATTACGCTCCTCCTGCAGTAATCATTTATTATAAATACTTGAGAGACATGTGCAAGTTTATTTTTAATCCCCCTTTGGCTTTTTTTGTGCAAATTAATATAGAAGGTTTAGGAGGAAAACTCATAATAAACACCACATTTAGCACGTCTGATTCGATGCAAGTCTTATATGGCGTCACAAATATATAGAACTACTCACAATTTGCAAATGAAGCTGCAATATAACGCTGTTTATTGCAGCTGAGACAGGAAAAAAAGTACTGCTTTACCCTCTCACCTTGATTTTTAGCCACTTTAAGACCAAATTGTTAGACATTTATTAACAGGCCAGAGAAATATTGAAGCAACTGAGGAAACGCCTTAAACGGCAGTCAAAGAGTACTTAACGTAGAACTGTTAAAGAACAGATAATCTCGTAGGAACTCGAACAATTTCATGATAAAAGACTTTACTTTGAAAACTTGCTGCAACTTCCTACTAGTATTCACAGCACGTTATCATGAAATATCGTGATTTCCATTTGATTTCTTACATTTGTGTTATTTGTAACTACTATGAAAGTAAGCTGAATTATACAATATTTATACATAAAATTTTAAATATTCAGTTTGCTCACATACGCTAAAGTGAGCATGAGGCAGCCGTCTATTTCTTAGAAATGATAACACTGGGGCAATTTTTAAAAAATGTTCCAGGAGAGAAATGAGATGAAAAGAATCAGTTTAAAGGCCTGCAGCTTCCTTTTTTAAAATTGCAGATTAATGTAAGTGGCTGGATGACCCAGTCCATGCATGTGTTCAGACACATTCAAAAGACACATGAATATTTAATGGTTTAACAAATCAGTTTGTATAGTTGAAAATAGAACTACACCACAGCAACTGCATGCCATTTTAACTTGCAAAATAATGGATGCTTATCAGAAAGAGATGAACATAAATACATACTTAATACATGAAAATACATGTCGTACTGCGGGGCAGTGAGTGATGCTTTATGTCAACTAGTTCTAAATAATCCATCCAGTGACTGAGTGGAAAACCTTGACAGGTTTCCCTTACGTTTGCATTACTGTTTCCATATATTACTTAATAAACAAATATAAATCACACAACCCAGTGGAACACTATACATTACATATAGGTGTAATGACAACTTGTAGACCCTGACTGGCAGACACACTTTACCTGATCACGACGTCTCTTGTGTTTCCTCTGCAGAAGATTTCTCTGACGGTGAAGAGGTCTTCCCGAAGGAAATTGCTAAATGGAACTCCAACGACCTCATGGACAAGATTGAAGCCGCAGACACGGAGGAGACTCCCGGTACGATGAAGATCACAGCCAGGCAATTCATCATCGACAGTCACACTGCTGTGATACTTGATGTTAAGAGTGTGTGTGTGTATGTGTGTATTCAGGTGAGCTGTTCAAGGAAATGACCGTGGATTATGAAAGAGCGGCCAGTGAGGAAAGACTAGATGAGGTATGTGTGTCAAACACTGAGTGTATGTACAAACCACAGTCCTAACCAGGTGCTTCTGATGCAGCTCCATGTCTGAAATAAATACTCCCTTTCAGAAAATTTCCCTTCAAGACCCAAAGCTTTTGTTGATTTGAGCTTGTCTTTTACTGTGAGACATTTTATGTCAGGCTTTAACCTTTGGAGGATAAGAAACGGGCTGTTTGTCCCTGAGCCTCTCTGTGCTCTTGTGTTCAGATACGAGAATCTCTTAGTGGCCAAGCTGATAGCTCTCCTATTCCCACCATCATGGTAACAAGGCACCAGTCAGTAAGTAAAACACTTTGCCCCAGATACACTGTGGGGCACAGTAGCTCCACAGAGACCTCCGATCCGTCCGGACAGACCCAGTACTTACTGCCCCCCTGCCCTTGTCCTTGACGTTGCCCAAACCCAGTCCATGTGTACTCCTCAACCTCACCCCCCTCTGTTCAACCACTGTGTACTTACAGCTGTGGCATTGAGTGTACATCTAGTGCGTCGATGAAAATGTGAAGTTTTGGATCAGGCGCGCAAGACAAAACTACACATTGTGCTGTTCTATTTACTGTGACTTGTCCTCAGGAAGCATGGTTGTTTTCTGTTAGTTGAACAGTCGTCCAGGTGGAGGCTGACTCTGTTCTATATCCCTTCATGGTTCTCTGCCCCTCAATGGTTGTGAAAACAAGGTCCATGTCTGAAGAGATGGACACAAATCCATACATGACAAACTGGATAAAAGTGATTTGGTGCCAAATTGCAAAGGCATTATTGTTTATCTGTGTTTTTTTGTCACTCAGTAAGCATGCTGTCTTTTCTGATGCTAATAAAGTACATAAACATTTAGCATTCTCCAAGGGTTGTTTCTCAGTGTTCCTGTCCGTCACCCTTTTTTTTTTTTTTTTTTTTCTTAATTTGCTGTTTGCAGGAGAGCTCGTCCCAACAGTGTCTGCAGCCTTCCAAGATCCATGTGCTGATCTTGGTCCTGCATGGAGGGAACATCCTGGACACAGGCGGTGGAGACCAGAACAGCAAGCAGGCCGACGTCAACACGATTAGCACGGCTTTTGACACAGTCATGCGTGTTCACTACCCTGCTGCTCTGGGACGCATCGCCATCCGCTTGGTGCCCTGCCCTGCCATCTGTGCTGAGGCCTTCTCCCTAGTGTCCAAGTAAGAGGACACACATGCACAGATTTTTCTGCAGGCTCCAAGCATCATGTATAGTGATGAAAGGTTAATGTTTACTGGCTGGAATAGGTCCGGGTGCAGCTCATAAGTGTTGTCTTCTCTTTCTCTGTTCATTTCTTCAACATCCTCTATGGTTGCCTTGGACTTGGTCAGAATTTAATTTTGCCCATTTTTCTCTTTTTTTGACAGCCTGAACCCTTACAGCTACGATGAGGGTTGTCTGTCCAGCAGTCAGGATCACATCCCGCTGGCAGCTCTGCCCCTGCTGGCCACCTCAGCTCCACAGTACCAGGAAGCTGTGGCCACCGTCATCGTCCGAGCTAATCAGGTGTACGCTGAGTTCATAAAGTCTCTGGATGGGGCTGCCTTCTCTGGCCAGGTCAGTCAGAGTATTTGATTGATTTGTCATGTTTTGCAGTATGCCATTTTACAATGACTAGCAATATCACAATTGAAGCAGTTTTGCAATATTGTATGAATTGTATCCTTCTTGAACAGCCATTTAACAGTAAATGTAATTATATTTTTCTTATGTTAAACCTGAACCCTAAGAATTTATATCACAAATGTTATTTCTGATCCTTCTTTAGGTTTGCCTCATCGGGGATTGTGTGGGAGGAATCTTGGGATTTGATGTTCTGTGCAGCAGCAATCAGACAGTAAACGAAAGCCAGAACAGCAGTCGCAGGGGCAGCGTCATCAGTGTGCAGGTAAGAGACGAAACATGCAGCGTAGTGAATGCACAAGAACATTTTAACTTTAACCTAAAACAGTCGTGCATGCATTTGGACCCTTTTTTCATGACAATGATGTCAATTACGCAGAAAATTTTCTCAATACATTCTCATGAATTGCGCCCGTAGGACCAGGACCTGCTCTCTCCTGGCATCATCGTCAACAGCGGACATGGATCAGCGTCTCCAACCTTGGAGGGCAGCCGTCACCTCAGCCGCAGTAACATCGACATCCCTCGTGCCGGCGCTGGTGACGACACCAAGAGACAATTGCCACGCAAGAGAAGCGACTCCTCCACCTACGAGATGGACACAATAAAACAACACCAGGCTTTCCTGTCCAGGTGTGTTGAGTGTGGATGACAAAAATCCTCACCTGGGAAATAAGAAAACTTGCTTCTTTTTTCTTGCACTGTCAGACTGTGATTTATTTTCAGTTCTACAACGAGTAAATGACTTTGTGCTGTCCTTCCAGCTTACACTCCAGTGTCCTGCGGAACGACGCAGCCTCACGCAGGTCAAGCAGCAGCACTATGCTGGATGGAGGCTCCCTAGGGAAGTTTGACTTTGAGGTGTCAGACTTTTTCCTCTTTGGCTCTCCTTTGGGATTGGTACTGGCCCTCAGAAAGACTGTCATTCCTATGTTGGACGGTAAGTTGCTTAGCACAGAGAAAAGCTGTGTGTTTGTGGTGTAATCAGTGATAGCAAACATTGAGGATATTGTAAAAAGGAACTAATTAACTCTCCTATCTGTAAAAGTGAAAAACATTTGCCTTAGGTGGAAATTTACTTATTAATATAGTGTTCTATAGGACATATTCAAAAAATATATTTCCAGAAATTATATCTGGTTGATCTTACCAATGTTTAAATGCCTGTAGACCTCATGTGTTTTTAAGAGAAGATTAAGAGAAGCGGGCTGCACAGTGGCGTAGTGGTTAGCACTTTCGCCTTGCAGCAAGAAGGTCCCTGGTTCGCGTCCCGGCTTTCCCGGGATCTTTCTGCATGGAGTTTGCATGTTCTCCCTGTGCATGCGTGGGTTCTCTCCGGGTACTCCGGCTTCCTCCCACAGTCCAAAAATATGCTGAGGTTAATTGATTACTCTAAAATTGCCCGTAGGTGTGAATGTGAGAGTGATTGTTTGTCTATATATGTAGCCCTGCGACAGACTGGCGACCTGTCCAGGGTGTCCCCTGCCTTCGCCCGAGTCAGCTGGGATAGGCTCCAGCACCCCCCCGCGACCCTAGTGAGGATTAAGCGGTGTATAGATAATGGATGGATGGATGGATGGATTAAGAGAAGCTCTTGCATAACTTTTCCATCCTTCAGGTTCTTCAATTCTCCATTCTCATTTCATTGGTTGATTTCTCCCCCTAGTGGCCCAGCTGAGGCCTGCCTGTCAGCAGGTGTATAACCTGTTCCACCCGGCCGATCCCTCTGCCTCCCGCCTGGAGCCTCTACTGGAGAGGAAATTTCATCTCCTCCCTCCCTTCAACGTGCCCCGCTACCAGCGGTTCCCCCTGGGAGATGGAAACTCTGCCCTACTGGGTGAGTCCCTTTGATAATTTATAAAAGCCTCATTATTATATTCTAAATACATATTTATACAGTCATACAGTTTAGAATTCATGTTGTTCAGACTTGCATTTACAAAAGCAGACATAATGCATAATTCCCTGTAAAGTAATGGCTGTTCAATTTCTCCTTTTAATTTCCAATCACATCAGCTGACGCTTCAGATACTGACTGTAACCCACTGTCCTCTTTCCCATGGATGCATGCCATAGATAACAGATGCCTTAAAGCAGCCTTAGTAGCATACTATGAGTTCACTTTCTGCGTCAACGCTGTCTCAAAGAAAAATGAAACATTTTTCTACCGTTTGTACTTCAACGTCTTTTGTGAAGCAGTTTATTCATCTAAATGTGATCATAGTCCTGCTGGTGGTTTCCGTTGAGATTGTTCATTATAATGGAGTAACCCTTAGAGCCTCACCCTGTTCGCACAGATCTGTATTTGTGGTTATTGTAGATAAAAGATGCAGAAAATAGTAAGCTCACTAGTGAACTGATGAAGATTTTATTTTTACTGAGGTTAAATTATATACCTTCCACTATTGTGTCAGAAACCAGAGCTTATTAAAGAGGAACACGAAGGTTAATAACCTGAACATGCACACAGATATTTTTAAATTCCTTTAGGCCATAGTTTGATGTTCCCTAAAAGAGAGAATCAGATGAGCTGTCTCTGAATACTCTCAGGTCTTCCTTGTGTAACTACTTATTGTTTTCAGTTGTAATAAAATGTTTAAGCAAAATTCAAGACAGTTTTTAAGACAAAAGAGTGATTCTATACCTAGCAGATAGCCTGTTTCCAGCCTTCGGTCAAGATGATAAGATGGTTTATGACCAAGGAGAAGTTCTGGTCCAAAAGCAGTGGGCTCCACTAAGGGCTTGACTCTTTCTTGTCTCGTGTTCAGTTGTTCTTGCTTCATATATGTTTGTGTTTTCCTTGTCTTTTTTTCTTCTTCCTCTCTTGGCCTTCTGTCCCCATATCTGCATACCTCTAAAACCACCCCTGCCCTCTGCCCCTCCACCCCCCTCTTTAGTGGAGACAGTCCAGAGCAACGCTCAGCTGCTACTTGACAGCGGGCCTCCTCTGTTCCTTCGCTGTCAGGAGACCATCAGTGAGACCTGCATCCCTGTACCTGTGCTAAACTGGCAGGAGGGCTCCTTCAAAGCCACACCCACCACTATGGAGTGTGTGTAGCCTCTCCCAGTCATCTGCATCTGTCCTGACCCTCAGTCACGGCCTTTTGTTTGTCTCTTCTTTCTCCATCTGTCTTGTTGCTACGTCCAAGATGCTTGGATTTTTTAACCTACTACATGCGCTCTGAGTATTCCCATCGCTGTTGTTTCAAGAGGCTGTAGTCCTGTTTCTTCATCCAGAGACACTGATAGATCAGTGTCTAGTGTAATTTCTAAATTGCTGTATATTAAACAATGTGAATTTAGGATTTCTTTTCTGTTTTGAAGTAGAAATTATACCAACTTGTCACATCATGCCATGGGAATACTTGCAAAAAGCTTCTCTGCATCTGTTGTGTTGCCATCACATATTTATGTCATGTTCAGTGTTGTGAACATGTGTTTGTGCTGTGGTTTTTGAGCCCAGTTTTAGTGTGTCTGCATCATTTCCATAGTATCATAATATTGATGTCGGCAGAGGGTATTTCTATTGTCATCTGAATTTCAGAGAAAGATTTTGTTGTGAACTTTGTGCTGCTTGTAATGTTGTGTTTGCGTTTTGAACATCAACCTCAATCTATACATCCTAAATATACTGATTTGTGTGTTTTACTTGTGATAATGGTCAGATTTTGTCGGCTTTATAGAATTTACAGCACTATTCTGTTATGTTTTATTAATACTTTAGTATTAGTTGAAAGTCACCTCCATAAAAGATTCTAATCCGTGGGTATGACTGTAACAGATGTGAACATTTGTGATTTGACATCCACTAAGTGTTTTATGTGTTCATATGCTGGTCATATGTCAGCTGGTTAAAGAAATCTGACTTCAGCCACCATGTGGCTGCGTTGTGGTTTCACGTGTCCTCTGAAACCACGGTGCCTGCTGTCACATTTCTCTCCTGCCGCCCTAATCCACATCTCCCATCCCTCCCATCACTGTGAGTTCCCCTTTCCTGTGTCTCTGTCTAATGGGATCTCCTTGTTTGCGCTCAATAGCGGATGTTGTTCAGTCTCATGGTGGTGTCTTCATGGACAGTTCGTACCCCTCATCCCCCGTAACGGGCCCCCTCTCCCGGGGCCAGCGGAGGGCCAGTGAGGTCAGCATTGCCAGCCAGGTCTCAGGAATGGCAGACAGTTACACTGCCACCAACATAGCCAACAGTAAGTGTTCTCAAAACCAACCGGTCGCTCCTTCTCTCTTCCCTCCACTCACACAAACACTCTTCTAGTTATTCTCCCACTTTCTCTTGCTTTCAGACCAACTCTTCTCTTTAATTTCTGCCTAGTTTCTCTTTCCAACTCTCCTACATCACCTTCTCTCTCCCTCTCAACCCCCGTTCCTCTGACTCTACACACATCCTGCACTGCAGCTGAAGCAGCCGAGTCAGCCAAGTACACATCAGCATACGCAGGTCCTTTTTTGCTACTTCTGCTATGCCAGACTTAACACCTGTATTATAGGGAGACTCATGGAAGGGGTTTTGTCCTTCTCCTGTTAAAACTCAAGTGCTGATAAGATCAGAGTCCTGAAGAAGAGCAGGCTTAGCGCCACTTTCCACTGTCTGTCTGACTCTTACCCACTGTCTAAATGTAAATGCAATGAACGAATGCTGCATTTATCTAATGTTGCAATGCATGTAGACACCTTCCTCCCAATGCCATTCCTGCATTGTCCACTCCCTACTGCAGTGTTTGCTGAGATAACTGGTACTGTTTGCTCTTTGTTTGATTGTCCTCCAAAGTCCCTCCTTCTCCTCACTTTTTCACTTTTGTTACCGTAACATGTATTTGTACCTCCCATTACTGTTCTGAATGCTGGCTGTTTCACCACCTACAGTACAGCACTGGACATGAACTAATCAAAATATATTTCTGCTCCTTCAACACCAGAACATCAGAAGATCTGTCATCTCTGCTGCTACTAACAGTTATTTTTCAGCTTCACAGTTCTGTTTAAGCAGCTTAATGATACTGGACTCATCCCAAAATCTCTCTACAAACTGTTTATACTGTCATAAACTGTCACATATGCATTCATTTTATCATACGGTTTCTTTCTCCTTGTTTTTCCCCCCATAGCCAAATCATGCCAGGTTAACCAATCCAAAACGTTCAGTTTTTTGTCCCAACTGGCCCTATCATCACAAAACAAATACTTCCTGAGAAGTCCTCCTAAGTCCCGTAAGAAAGCAGAGGCTTACCAGGCTGCAGGATCTCCTGATGCATCTCCTGATGCAGATCTAGCATCAGAGCTGGATGGTGACGCAGACTCTAGTGAAGGTCTGAGTCCCACTGACCAGTACGACAACTGCCTGTCGGCGGGGCTGGACTGTGCTATATCTGATCTGGTCTCACTGGACTCCCAGGCTGAAGTGGAGCAAGGTATTTTCTCCGGGAGGGGACTGCTGAAATCAACATGAGGCTACAGGTCTTTTCTGTCTGTTGTCCTACACTGTGTCGCAATCAAAAACTCCATGCTACTCTTCCAGAAAGTCTCTTTTTCTTCACCTTTACTTGAATTCTGTATAAATTGAATTCACAAGGATTCAAGGGCAGTGACTCGCACTGATGAAGACTAGTGCATAAATTTAGATCTTGACCCTCTTTCCAAATCAATAACCTCTTTTCATGCCCACACTAACACAAATAACCATCTTCAGTTTCCTCATAAAATCACGTACCAGTAACTATATTTTCTTTTTGTCTTTCAAATCAATGCTTGATTTTCTTAATAATAACAATTACAAATGCCTTCCTTTCCCTCCTGTAGCTGAAGAACTGCTGGGATTGATGATGATTGTGGTTGAAGACTGAAATCAACTTTTTTTGCTTTAGCCTCAGGGGTGTTGCACCTTTGCGTGGCATCACATGCCTCACACCGACTCTTTAAGTCTTATCTTACGTTTCTGCTCCCTATTCATCCCATTCCCATCGCAGTTGCAGCACGTTGGTGGGGCACAAAGCGGCTGGATTTTGCCCTGTACTGCCCCGATGCTCTGACCGCTTTCCCCACAGTGGCTCTACCACACCTCTTCCACGCATCATACTGGGAGTCTACTGATGTTGTGTCTTTTCTCCTGAGGCAGGTGAGTAAACATTAGAATTTCTGCTATTCTTTATGGCCTGTTAATATGTATCCTGCAGGCTTTTCTTTAGAGATACAGAAGATGAATCAGTGATATGCTCCTTTTAGGTCATGAGGCACGAAAACTCAAGTATTCTGGAGCTCGACGGGAAAGAAGTGTCTGAATTCACCCCTTCTAAACCTCGAGAAAAGTGGCTGCGCAAGAGGACTCATGTTAAGATCAGGGTGAGTATCAGAAGAATCTAATTTGGATCTAAGTTTGCTACACTGTACTTTCCATCTAATGACAACATCCTGGGTTCACATCTGGCCTTTTAACATTGTTTTCTCTCGCAACATTTCATCTGATATTTTAAAAAGTGATTCAACAAAACAAAAGCATAAAGGAGAAACACCAAATTAATGGCACTAACACAAAAACAACACTTCAGCAAGTGTGTTTGTTTCATTCGTGTGCAGAATGTGACCGCCAACCACCGGGTGAACGATGCCGTGTTCACTGAGGACAGCCAGCAGCTTGTGACAGGTCGCTTCATGTACGGCCCTCTGGACATGGTCACTTTGGCTGGAGAGAAGGTGATTACACACTTGTCATCACTTGTAGCCTGGCGTTATGTTAGCCTGTGTGTTTTGTGTTTTTGCTCATTTTTGTGTTTAATTTCTTTCTTTGATCCCGTGCAGGTTGACCTCCACGTCATGACCCAGCCTCCATCAGGAGAATGGGTTTACTTCAACACAGAGGTGACCAACAGTAGCGGACGAGTGTCTTTTGTCATCCCAGAGGACAGGCGTCTGGGCATCGGAGTTTACCCGGTTAAAATGGTCGTCAGGTGAGATTAGCTCGGTTCCCTTTTGAAACCAGATGCCTTTTTTCCGTAATCCCGGTTGCTATTTTCTTTCTAACTGACTTTGTTTTGCATTTCAATTTCAAATTTTGAGAAAAAACATCATTCCCTTCATCTTGCCTCTATTTTCTCACTGTTCTTTTTGTTCCTCAGGGGTGACCACACATTTGCAGACAGCTACCTGACAGTTATTCCACGTGGCACAGAGTTTGTGGTGTTCAGCATCGATGGCTCGTTCGCTGCCAGTGTGTCGATCATGGGCAGTGATCCTAAAGTGCGGGCTGGAGCCGTGGACGTTGTCAGGTGCCCTGCTGCTCTTCCTCTCTTGTCTCCTTGGGTTCGAAGAGTTTCCTTCAGATTGAAGTTTGTAGTTGTGTTATTTATGTCTGAGTTTGTTCTGCTGCTTCTCCTCATTGCAGACACTGGCAGGATTTAGGCTATCTGATCATTTACGTGACCGGACGTCCAGACATGCAGAAGCAGCGGGTGGTGGCCTGGCTGTCTCAGCACAACTTCCCTCATGGCATTGTTTCCTTCTGTGACGGCCTGGTGCACGACCCGCTCAGACACAAGGCCAACTTCCTCAAGTCCCTTACAGAGGTCAGACTGGGGGGAGGGGAGGACTGTGTGCAGTTTTAGATGTGCTGCTGTCTGTGTGCAATGAGTATAAAAAAGTGTGAAAAGTATTTGTATGAAAAATCCAGTGCTCAACAGTTCTCTTCCATATATGACTGATTCCAGGCTCACATGAAGATTTTCGCTGGCTATGGATCAACCAAAGACATCTCAGTCTACACCTCCATTGGCCTCCCTCCTTCCCAAATATATATCGTTGGGAGACCCTCTAAGAAGATGCAGCACCAGTGTCAGGTATTTTATCATACGATGCACAACTTGGGAAAATACATAGTTTTTTTATGTTGATAGTCCATAAATACACTTCAGGAATGTTAAAGTGAATGCCTAAAACCCCATGATGTTTATTTAACCGTCTGAACCCTAAGCTGATTCTGGGCATTTGTCTTCCTCCTGTCACATTTTTACTCACTGTGGCCTCATTTTTCACTGCAATATAAAGTCCTGCACCTCTATGCAAACAGCACAACCATGGCTTGAATTACAGAGAACTCAAAACAGTCTTTTGTGCAGTATAACAAAGTTAGAATGCCATAAATAATCAGTCTTTTTCCAAGTGCCTACAGGTATTACTAATGCTGGTAGAAAAATATTGTTTAAATATTTTACTGCTTGCATTTCTGGTTTGTTTACATACTTCTCTCCTGTGTGCTCTGTGTAAACAGTGTCCAGTTGAGGCCAGTTCAGCCAAAATGTTGCTGAATTTTTGTCACTTGATTGTTAGTTTGCAGCTGAGTCATTAATGGCTTTTTTGTTGTGTTGAGAAGCACAGAATTATTTTCTTTTTACAGGATCTGGTTTGTGTAAATGCTTTGTTTTTACCAATTTCTTTTTAAATTAGACATGTAAAATAAAGTAATTTTGATGAAATATCCCAACATTTAGCTCACATCTGGTTGTTTTTCTCAACAAAATCAAAGTCACACATGATTAGTTCAAGGACCGTTGAAAATTGGAAAATCAGACAGTACCTCCTGTTCTTACAGTTTCTCTGATAAATGGTGTAATTTAATTATTTAAAAAAAAAAAAAAAAAATATATATATATATATATATATATATATATATATATATATGCCTTTCAAATCCCCAGGTGGGTTTTTGGGTTTTGAATGTGATGCAGATCTGCTTTCCAATGCTTCTGCTCCAACAGCCCGTAATTAATTCACTGAAAAGAATGATCCAATGTGAATTAAATCCATCAGTATGTAAAAATACCATGTTTCTTTTTAGCTGACCGTTTTCTGTCCTCCAATCCTCTCAACAGTTCATCACAGACGGTTACGCAGCTCATTTGTCCCAGCTGGAGTACAACCACCGTTCTCGGCCCGCCAAGTCCAGCAGTGCACGCATGGTGCTTCGCAAAGGCAGCTTCGGCCTGGGCGCAAACAGCGACTTCCTGAGGAAGAGGAACCATCTGTTGCGCACCATCTCCTCCCAGCCGGCCCCGAGCTCCCCGACAGGCAGCATCCACAACAGACCTGAGCGCACACAGAGCCAGTCGGACAGCGAGCGTCTGGAACGGGAGCGTCTGGAGCGAGCTCACAGCCACAGCCAGGGAGCGACGCAGCGCAGCATGAGCATCACAGCGAGCTGCTGGGGCCGCAGCAGCAGCACCAAGCTGGAACCAGGACTTTTCAGCCCAAAATGAGATTACAGAGACAATGTGAGACAGCCTTCGGGAGAGTGACTTACAGAGACAAATGACATAAAGATAAAGAGTGAAAAACAGCTGGCTCGCACCAGATGGGTAAATACTACAAGGAAAATCAGGTGCTACAAACCACTCTTTATAAAACTAGCCAGTCACACTCCACACATATAATCATGGACAGATTCTGTGGCTATATTCATTTTAAAAACAGGCATTTCAAAAAGCGTTCCCTGAAAATGGGAAAATGCACACAACCAGATTTAGCTCATATTGTAGGGATCCAGACTGTTTCTACTGTTTAGTAAATCTCTATCAATCTTGAATACAAGGTCAGTTTTCCTCCAACAGGCTTTTAGATTGGAGACAGTTACACATAAAAGCACCCACCTGCTGAATTCTGCAGCAAACAAACACAAAGTAGTTACAGACAGCTTGAGCTGCTCTGTAACTGACTAATGTGGCCAATGCAAGCACAACATTTGCTACGGAGACAACTTTGTGTACAGTAGTTTTAAAGCTATGTCCTTTTTAATGTGATGATCAGGGATGTTCTGGTCTGAGAGTGAAGCTGAGAATCAGGTGAAACTGGACTAAATGTGTCTCTACATAGAAGTAGTCACAAAACCACACTTAATCAGCGTCCGAATCATTTATGAGAACGTTGTTCTACGAGACATTATCTGATCAAGAGCTACAACAGTATAGATTAAAAGTCAGCCACACGGTCCAGGTTTGCTTGTTTTCCACTCGGCCCTCAGGCACAAAGAATCATCCAAACATCACATGAAGCAAACTGCGAATTTTCCCTTTAAACTACGGTTGCAGCTGAAACTGTTCCTGTGCTTTTATAGCATTTCACCACATCGCACCATACTGTGCTGCTGAAAAAAGTAACTCAGCTACGGGGAAAACTGCTACTGCTGTACAGTTAATGTGCCAAAGTAAACAGTATAGAATGATATGCTGTAAATGAACAGAGAGGAAAAGAAAAAGAAAGATCTCCTGTGTAAAAAAAAAAAATGGAATAGATTGTGTAAGTATGTAGTTGAATGCCTTAACAAGGCTTGTACATAATTGTTACATTACAGTGCAGATCTGGTATCTGGTCCACCGAAGACCAGTTTCAAGTGTCTTCTTTACTCTGGGGGTAAACACCAACTCATTCAGGATATACTTTATTGATTGATGATGATAATAATTGTTATTTAAAACTATAGAACTTTTAGAAATGTACTGATTTTGTGAACAAAGCGTGTTTTAAGATTACTTTAGCTACGTTGTTTTTTTGTTTTTTTTTCTTCAAACTTCAGTTGCAGCAGCCAAAACTCAGAGGTCTTTGCCTGGCACAGTATTGTATTTTTATTATTTTATCTTGCAGATCACCAGAGTTGTATCAACAGAACTGCTATCTTGTGTCATATATTGTATGTTTGTTATTAACTATTTTGGAAAATTTGGGATATAGCTTCTCTTTGGTTATCCCTAAGCTGTAAATGAGGCGTTGAATGTGCTCATAGATAATCCTCCTTAGGTTAAGGTCTCTTTCTCTGTTCTGCTGCGCCTTTAGAGGAAGAAAATGTGCAAATTGTAAATTCTGTACAATATGCTGTCGAAAGTAGGAACACATAGTTAAGACTTACTTTACGCCACCGGCCATTTATTTCTAAAAATGGGTGAAATTTTGTGTTTATTTGTCCCTCTAATAGACGTGTACAGAGCTGACTGCAATGGACCAATATGGGCTCAAATGTAAGGGGAAACGTGCAATATTAGTTAGCCGTACCACCAGATCAAACGGACTGTTGAGGAAGCGTCACAGTGCAATGACAATCAGTTGATCGGACACACATTCTACAGACGTCAAACTGCAGAAGGTTTCTCCACGTGTTTCCCAGGTACACGTTTAACAAAGGTTTCTCACATTCAAGTGCCACTGACCTGATAATGGTTTGGAATATTACAGTTTCCTCCGGTGGAAAGATCCTCAGTCTTGGTTTCAACGTTGAAAAGTCAGTTGCCAGAATATCTGGTCCACCTTGCTGAAAATAATGCAGTTCAATAAACCATCCTGGCAATAAAACTTGGTGAAGGATATAATGTTCGGTTTCTGTCTGTAGAGAGATTCAGATGAATGGTCGTTCTGGAGGCTGCAGTTTGTGGTGCTGTTGAATTGTATTGTGTTACGCTGAGATGTGTTTCGAATATTTCATTGAGAGTAGAAGACATTATCGGACATCCTAGTTCAAAAAAGCTGTTACGTCTTAATCAGGGCAGTTTCTTGTCATCCTGCTGAAGGAGGGTGTAACTCAGAAACACTGTACTACTGTCTCTCTGCATTTTGACTGTCAAGATTCGGTTTGAACTCCTCTAGGAGTTGCTGGGTAAAGAATGGCTGTTTGTACATTTATAGAAATGAAGAAGAAAATGACAGGCGATGCTGGAAACTCATGTTACGCTGGCAACTACTGAACCATATTCCCTGGTCTGAATTGGCTGGATATTAAAATCCAGAGAATGTAAAAGATGAAGCGGTGATCTGTGAAGTTTGGATACCTCTGGGCAGACAATCGCTTCTGCTACTGACACACATTACCAGAGGCCTTACACTTGCTTTGTCTGCCTTACATTGACCATTGTGTTGCAAGGCCTAGAATGAACACTGCTCACACCCCAACTGACTTCATGGAGAGGGATAGACTGTTGACTTTGTGGAAATAGGAAGAGGCCATATTTCTTTAAAAGCTTTGGTGCATTTTACCTGTAAAGGAGAAATACAAAGGAGAACTCTGTTTGACATTTTTCACCAACATTAGGCAACCCATCGCTGTGTCAAGCTCTGCTCCCCGGGTACTGCAATGTCATGACTTTTTCATCAACAGTTAGCATTTATAGGTCGTGTATATAAACCAGAAATGGGTGAATCATGCTTGGAAAATATTTTAATTGTACAGGGTGTGTATCTTGTAGGTTTTGGATAATGTCATTTTATCCATTCCCTTGTGTTTTTATGTACAGTGTATAAAGAATATATAAAGAACAACTAAGAAATTGTGGCCTTTTTTCACGATCATAACAGCGATATCGTCTCAAAGAACACTACAGTTCAGCTTCATTATAAGTAGAAAAACTTATTTCTTGACTGACAACATTTAATCCCACTTGAATCTTCTGCAAGTCAAGTTTTGAACAGCGTATCATCGTTTTTGTATGTTTATCACCACCTGGCAGCATAGAACCCATCAGTCTATTAGGATATACAACGTATAAATATAGTTTCATTGTTTAAAACTCAAAAGTGTGATCAATTTTCATTTGTCGGTACAAAATTTTTGCAACATGGATTAAATGTGCAGGCGATTCCCCGTTTCTCAGCTTACAGAACACTTTCTTGAATGAATGAAACATGGGAAGTTAAGACAGTTTATTTTTCTGGCATCAGTTCACACAAATTCAGGCTTATTTAGGGAACAAAAATGAAACAAGGTGTGAGAACATCTACAGGTGGATGCACAATATGTAGACACTAAACACGTCAACCTCCCACATTAAGTAGACATGATGCAAGATCAATTAGCTGATATCAAATAAAGAGACCATTTGAATGTTCACGACTCATAAAAGAAGCGTTATTTAAATTTACACACTGATATGCTTTAAAACAGCTGAAATAAATGAATCAGTGTAAACTGGATGTGCAAACTATTTGGCACGTCATGAGCTGCTGCATCCGCTGACTCTAAATATTACAATCCAGTAACTCCTGTTTCTCTTTCAATCTCCTTTGAGAGATGCATGTTGTATTTGCTACTACACAGTTCAATCACAGATAAATCTGCATCCCTAAAAATGTACTTTGTTCAATATTTATAGAAGGTTCCAGCAGTCTGGGTGAACTCCTCTCGAAGTAGTTTGTTTCAGTTTAGTTGAGCAGCAGTCAGATATCAGAAAATATCTTCTACCTGTTGATTCCTAGTTTCCTCTGGAAGGCGTTCCCGTCTCCCTTCGTAGCTTGCTGTGGGATTAAAAGGTGTTCACTGTTAACTACGGGCCAACAAGTATGTTCGTTACGCAAAGTTACAGTTAGAACTTTTACCTTGTTGATGTCTTTGTGTTTCTCTCGGCTGACGATCTCCTCTATGATCTCCCCCTCTCCTCTCACCAGCCTGGAAGATTAAAAAAAAAAACAGAAATATCAATAGACTGGACAAACTGCTTCCTTAAACTCACCTGTAGCAGTAAACTACAGCGTGACAGGAGGTCGGTCGTACCTGGTCCGTCCTGTTTCAGGGTCAACCACCCTGCGGATCACACTCTGCCGGGCCTCGTACTCCTCCTTGGTGAGAGGCCTCTTAGTGGAGAGCCGAGCCTTCTGCTCATCAGTCATGACTGCAGAAGGAAGCAGAGCATCAAACAGAACGCATGTGATTTGGAAATGTAATTCCCAAAATGAGAAAAATAACCAGATAATGTTCTTGAAATTAATTTCGACGTTGAGTGAGAAGACAATGTACAACAACAAGCAAAATGAATCTGGCGAAGATTTACTCATGCTGTTTATACAGAAGTAGTTTTATGTCTCTGCTAAAAACAAATGTACGCTAATATCGAATTTTTCAATAATTTATATTTATTGGTGAGTACAGATGTGTCACGTGACCCGATGAGGCTGCACGCCGGGTACGCAGCTCCGCTTTGCTCTGCTACTGTTTTATTTTTGAAGGATGTACCAGTGTCAGATTAGTCTACAAATTACAGGCTTGTTTTCTAAAGTAACATCATGTCTAAACCCTCGAAAATGCAGAGAAATTTGCGCTCAAATGTCTCTGAAACCGCTGAACCTGCTTTGAGTGAAGACAATGCTGACACACCTGTTGCCACAGAGGAGCAATCAAGGCAAGACATTGGACGGGACATAAGCAAAATCTTTGCTGCTTTGTCCAAAATCTCTGAGGAGGTAAAAGGAATTGAAGAAATAAAACGCACCACGGCGTCATCAGAAACTAAATTAACAGCGATGATGGCCAGACTAAAAGAAGCGGAAGCACGGATTGAGTCTTTGGAAGCGGCCGAGGAAGAGCGGAAGGCTAATCCTCCAGCCGCTAAAGAAGAAATCGCGCAGTTACGGGAACAATTGGAAAGTTTGGAAAACTTTTCCAGACGAAATAATATCAGATTTATTGGAATCCCGGAGAACAAAGTACACGGGGCGATGACGGACTTCATTGAGAGGCTTATCCCACAGCTGCTCGGCATTGAGAAGAAATGCGAAGTTGGGCGAGTTCATCGAGTGCCGAGGCAGCAGCCGCTGCCTGGGGCAAAACCAAGACCCATCATCGCTCGGCTTCTTCGGTCATCGGACCGGGACCTGGTACTGCGCACAGCGAGACACGGGCGAGCTGATCTGGGAGGGCTACAAGATTATGCTGTTTGCTGACTACTCAAAGGCCACCCAGCAACGACGAGAGAAATTCAGAGAATGCAAGAAGAAACTGCACGAACGAGGAACAAGTTTTACACTGATCTTTCCAGCAAAACTGATTATCACAACGAAGGGAGGGCCGAAGACGTTTGACTGTCCACGAAAGCCCATGCTTTTCATAGAATCAATGCCGTGAGTAATTGACGTTTATGTATATAAACATGGAACGGTAGTGGACAAATGGTAACTTTTTGAAGATAAATGCGCTGTTTTAGTTGTTTTTCTTCCACTGGCAGCATGTTCTAGAACGTAGCAGAGCCTGCAGCTAGAGCCAGGAGGGAGGTTACGGACTATTTTTATGGGAGGGTTTTCAATGAGGGTGGTGGTGTATATTTTTTTTAGTATTTACTTTAATATAGAGGGGGGTAAGGGGTACTCGGGGAAGGAGGCCATCACTACCTACATGTGGCAATACCATGGGAAAAATATGCAACTATTACAGACATAAAGTCTGACTGGCTTACATCAAGCCCCTTGCGATTAGTCACTTGGAATGTAAATGGTCTGGGGAATCCGATAAAAAGGAAAATATTATTATTATATAATGTAATAAATGCAAAATGGGCCACAATTTCTCATCATTTAAACTTCTTCTTTTGTCAAACAAGCAGCATAAAACTCAAAGATTTTTAGGATACAGTGATGTAAGACAGAGAGGCAGCGAATCCTCACATTTAAGAAGCTGGACGCATGATTATTTTTACCTAATAAATTAATCAAATAGAAAAAACTGACTAATTATCTGATCAAATTTTTGACTGATTACTAGAGTAAACGATGATCATCACCTGGACTGTTTGAAAATAGGATTTAAAAATGTGCTTTAAAGTAATTTAGATAACTGTGAAATGCATTAAAATGTGTAAAATGTAAAAAGCAGGTATGTGAGGACCCACCAGGCCCGAGCTCCACGGCCCCCTCATCACTCTGCCACACCTCCAGGTAAGATGGAGGTTTCTCTGCAGGACCAGCAGGCAGCTGAACCTCTGCTTTCTTCTTCTCCTTCTTCTTGAGCTTCTTCTTTTTCTCTTTTTTCTTCTGTTTCTTCAGCGTCGCCTTTTTCTTCTTCAGCTTCTTCTTTCTGGCTTTGCTTTTCTTCTTCTTTGTCTTTTCATCACTCGACGAGGATGAAGAAGACGAGGAGGAGGAAGAGCTGGACGACGAGGAAGAGGAGCGTCTTCTGCGCTTCTTTCTTTGTGTTTTCTCATCTGAGGGAAAAAGCGAGACAATGTTCAACAGACCTCTGAATGACGATGAAGTTAGCTTCCAATTAAAGCCCCTAATTCAGCAGATAAGGGAAATTTAAAGTGCTGAACGACCTATTTTCCATTTCTGAACACTTTAGATGCCTTTAGCCTCTGTAGGACGATTTAGTCCTGATTTGACTTGAAGACTGTGTCCCAAGGAGTACTTAGCCTACCAAGCCTTTCTAGTCCAGATTTTAACTCGTCTATATGTGGTCGTTTAAGACTTGGAGTCGGTCTAATGTGCAAAGACTGTAAAATCCCCTTTGCAATTTAACAAATAGTTTCAAAAGTTTCACAAACAAGGTACTGCATTTAGCCTTTTCTTGTTTCTTCCTTCTGTCCTCTGGATTGTGTCCAGGAAGCACAGAGTCTTCTGCCTCTCTGGGACGATCTAAGTCAGGACTGACCAGTTCATATGAAGTGGTTTCTGATCTGGACCTGGTCTAATGTGGTCAAGTGTAAACAGAGTTTCTGCAGAAATCAGCCAGTCAAATTTATTGATTTTTAATGCCATTTAACTGCTATACTGAAAAAATTTCAATGCCACGGCTGTGAACTCAACAAATTCCACGGGTTTGTTTTTTTCGTAAAAGATGATTTTTATGAGAAAACTGTCCCCACATTTCACTATTTCTGAATCCCGAAACCACCCCTGACCACCAACAGGCTGTAGTCATTCTCTGAAATCCATGTTATCTAGCCATTTTTGCTGGAATTTGCATTTCCCAGCTCTCCTCCACCTGGTCCAGCCACTTTAAAAACATGCAGTTTTTGGCAACTGTACCCGACTGGCCAGAACAATTATTGCAATGTTTCGCCATGTTTACCCATATCCACACATCTGATGAATTGCAGTCTATAATTATATTATTATTGTCAAATATTTTTCTTGAAAACTGCAGAAAGAATTTTAATTGCCACTGAGAATCAAATTTAATGATTTTGAATGCCATTTAAGGCCTTAATTTTCGCAAAATCAACTTAATGACTATTAATGCTTTTTAATGCCCTGCAGAAACCCGGGTAAAAATAAGCAATAAAAGCATCCAGGGTTTACCTAAAATGTGTAACACGTTTCTACATTAAAATGCTGAAAAAAGGAGGATCTGTGGCTCAATGCTGGAGGTTGAGTTTCCCTTAACTTTTCCCTTAACTCTCCAATCAGATTACCACTTCAGTGTCGTCCTCTTAGAAGATGAGACCTTCTTTTCCGTCAAGACCAGCTTATTACAAGTTGATTTATTTATTTAAAAGGCCAAACCTCTGCTTTTGTGTGAAGCTTTTTTAGTAGATCTGCTCCGACTTCTACTGCTGGATGAGGAAGACGATGAAGAAGAGGAGGAGGAGGAAGATCGTCTCCGTTTCTTCTTCTTCTCCTGCTTTTTCTCTCTGCCGGGTCTATCCAGTGACCTGCTGCGATCCATAACTACGAATCCAGCTGTTTAAAGATGACATAAGGTAAACCTGAGTGTGCAGCAGCTCATACTGAAAGCTCGTTTTCGTTTACGGAAGTGTGCTCGTCTTTGATTTCATTCCGTCGCCGCCATCGTGACATGACTAAGGTTCCTAGTGCCTATGTGGAACAACTTAATATCAGAACATAATTACGTATTCTAAATAAAAATAATGCTAAACTTAAAAATAAAAAATGTGTGCATTTACGGTTGAATGCAACAATCTTCTAAATGTAAGGTATTATCATAAAAGTGTATTTCAGGTATGAAAAAGAAAATGCTTGTACAAAATGACCAAAGTGTTATGAAGGATTTGATCATTAAAGCAGAGGCATTAAGAAAAAAACAAACAACATTCTACAGTTGGTTGAGACGGATGTAACTGCAAAATTCTCTTAGGGTCACTGTATCCTTATTTTCAAATCGTTTCTTTGAATATACATTTATCAGCCCACTTGGATGGTTAGTAGGTCAGGTCCTACAGTCAGTGGTGAGAGTGTGAGGGTGTACATATATGTATATGTGGAGGGAGGGAGGGAGGGATGGGTTTTCTTGTTTTTAATGTTTTTAAATGTTGTAGAGCACTTTGTGTTGCATTTTTAACTGTTTGAAAAGTGCTCTATAAATAAAGTTTGATTTGATTAGTATGCAAAACAAAAACAAAAAAAATGCATCATGTATAATAAATGTCCACTGGATCTTCCTTCTCGCTTTAACAGCCATAATTTATTTTCAAACAGTTTTGTATTGATTTTTTTCAGTGCGTTTGACATAACCCTGTAAGGGCCATGACAAATGTAAAAATGGGGCGATCTGCTCAAGCACATACGAGAACTAAACAAACCTACAAACTTAATGAACCCCATGAGCCATAGATCAACAAAGGAAACCTCTAAGCACTAAAAAGAAAGAAAATAAATGCAGGGAAAAATAATGAAAACAGTCCATTCAGCTTTTTAATGAGGCTAATAAACATAAAGGCAACACTAAGAAAAAAGGCCACCATTTCAACTCAGCAATAAGACTGCTCATAAAAACATGACGCAGGAAACGCATAACTTTAGTCCTGATATTATGGTATTTTCTAATGTATTTTCTGTTTTGTCTTCTTTTGATGTCTTACTGCTTTTTGCAGTTTTATTGCTGCTCTTCTTGCTGTAAAGCACCTTGTAACGCCAGTTTTGAAATGTGCTACAGAAACCAAGTTTATTATTTTACCATCACTACATGGAAAAAAAAGTCTCTGTGAGAAAATGTAACCTTGGTGTGTGACAAGAGCTTCCAGTGTGTCATATTTAAGATTTCACGTTGTTATCCGTTACTCGTGTTTTACATGATTTGACACAATTTATGTGCACAGAAAGCCTCCACTTGAGAACATATCTGTAATCTTTATTTCAAAGTTTTTACAAAGGCAATTGTGAATCTTTAAAGCTTGTAAATTGATAAACGTAGTTGTTCCTGATGGTGTTAGCCCTTATCACTCTTGGTACATAAGGCTAAACTAAACTGAAAGAAACACAACAGACAGGCCTCAATCTCTCTGCTTCAGCTGCTCACTAGCTTCAAGTTAAATATGTCACCTGTCCTCATTCATGTTTAAATACCGTGTCACTGTAGCAATAAATAAAACAATATCTTAAGAATCCTTAAAAACCACCAAAGAAGTACATTGCAAATGATAAATACTGAAAACTCTGGTACATAAAAACGTGCAGCTGCATGAGTAACAGTCTAAACATGGCTGGACTTGAAGTTAGGAAAGGTTAAAGATGTCAGCAGAAAGAGAGCCTCAAAGCTCTCATCTTTCCAGTCTGTGTGCAAGCGGAGCCCAGCAGGTCGCTCCGAGTCCAAAATGAGGATGTGGTGGTGCTCGGGAGGAATGTGTCGCTGTTGGTGGGATTTGTTGTGACCCATTAAGACGCAGCTGCCATGCGGATCCTCTCTGGGGGGAACAGCAGGACGTTCTTTGCTGCTTTGATAGTGTTTTTCATGAGCATCGCCACAGTCATGGGTCCAACTCCTCCTGGCACCGGGGTGATGAATCCCGCCTTCTGTCTCACACCTGAATGTGGACAGACAGAGTTTGAAATTACAGACGCACAAGATACCAAGAGAGTCCCTGCAGAAAATACGGTCACATTCACTTTCCAGCCTCACCTTCAAAATCCACGTCTCCCACCAGCCTGTTCTTCCCAGTGACGGGGTCCTGCACTCTGTTTATTCCGACGTCGATCACTGCTGCTCCCTCTTTGATCATGTCCGCCGTAATCAGGTTTGGAATCCCTGATAGATCAGAAACTCCCAGTTAGACAACAGAGAAAACTCAACCCACTCAAGAAAACAACTCAGCGTCAGACGCAGCTGAACAAACCTGCAGCAGCCACGATGATATCAGCGATTTTAGTGTGCTGGCGAAGTTGATCCTTTGGAGTGTAACGGTGAGAAATGGTGACTGTGGCATCACCTGCAGCAGAACAGAAGGGTGAGTATGCGTACACGAAATCTCTCACACATCACATCATAATCCAAGCTCATATCAAAACCCACCTCCGGGCCTCTCGTGTCGGCCGTCTGTGTGCAGCAACATGGCAATGGGCATTCCCACGTTCTTGGAGCGTCCTGCAACCACGACATTCTTCCCAAGAGTAGGAATACCTGCACGATTAAAATCAGTAAAGTTAATCCGGACATTGAGTTCAGCAGCTTTCCAACTCTAAGAGGATGTAAGCTGTCCCTCCTGTTACCTGTGCGTTTAATAATTTCCCAGACTCCCCAGGGAGTGGCAGGCAGCATGGTGGACTGATCCAGGCACATGCGACCCACGTTGACTACGTGGAAACCATCTACGTCCTTCGTCGGGGAAACTGCATTGCAGATCGTACGCTCGTCGATGTGGTCTGTCAGAGAACAGAGAGGAGTTAGAGACAGAAAAGCTGGAACAGAACAGTGTGTGAAAGTTCACAAATGCGCAACTTTTTAAAGCACACCACACTTTTCCGCCCTCAAAAACAAGGCGAATCCTAATAGAGACAGCATGAAGGTGGGCAGGTTTGTCCTTTAACGTATTTAGTGCCAACACGTGCTGATATTGATACTTGGACTCAGTTATTTCCATCTTCGCTGACCTCAAAAGCACATACCATGACACAAAGCAGCCTCACTACAGATGCAGGATTCTCTACACTTATTCAACTCATTTCGCTTTGACAGTTTTATCTGTACCTGGCAGAGGCAGCTGGACCAGCAGGCCGTCCACACGGTGGTCTGCGTTGAGTTTGTAGATCAAGTCCAGTAACTCCTCCTCACTGATGTCTGAATGCTTGAGAATTGTCTCACTTGAGATTCCTGTGGGAGGTCGAAGTGACAAGATAACTCAACACACAAACTACTAGTTTGTTCTTTAGTTGCTACAAAGTAGGACGGTTGTGTTTTATCGCTTACCGACATCGGCCGCAGCACGTGTCTTGTTCAGGACGTAGGAGTGGCTGGCTGGGTTGTCTCCCACGAGGACCACACTCAGATGGGGTCTCCTGTGGCCGGCTAGAACCCATTTCTCCACATCGACCCGGGCCTCCTCGCGAATCTGCCGCGCAAGTTTCTTTCCTGAGATGACCACTGCCTCCTGCCTGAGAGTCACAAAAGAAGTGAGGTCAGAGGGCAAGTAATCAATGCTCGGCTCAGTTGACAAAATAAGTTCAACCAACAGAGTTTCCTGTTTAGAATGTGAGATAGTGGAAAACTGTCCTCCTTGATGTGACTGCCAACCACAAAAAAAGTCATTAAACTGTGAAAACTAAGCTAGCATCCTTTTAAGTTGGCTCATCTTTATACATCAACTCCGAACCCACTTATTAACTGTACATGATCCGTTTAACTGCAGCTGAGGAGGACACCAGAAACCTGTGAACTTCCACCATGAAACATGGATAGGCACCAGATCTGGCCTCTATAATTAGACGCAACACGTCTCCACCTGACTGAGCCAGATGCTTTATGAGTACATGTAGCGTTACAGCATTTTAAATCACAGTCAGAACAAATTGGCACACTGAAGCAAAGGTGAGTAGCTTCTTTTTTTTCCTACAAGGGCTAAAACTCACTGTACAGTATTTACGACGCTGCTGTCCTGCTTTGTCCAAAATTCAAAGGCGCCAAGATGGTTCTGCGTTATATAACAAACAGAAATCAATGGCTAATAACTGAAGAGTAATGAGCCATCAACAGTGATGTAACCGTCACTGTTATTCTGCCAAAACTAATTAAATGTAGCAGAATGAGGTGAGACCATGGGGCCAGTGTACCAGGTCCCCAAAGAAATGTGTCGAGATTGCAGGGCAGCCAAATGCTCGGCACATAAATTTAAATACGAAGCTCTGCTCCTGAGGAAGAACCTCTCCTTTTCAAAGTCATGGGTGCACCAATATCTCAAGTAAAGTGAGACCAAACACAGAGGAAAGTTGTGTCTTTTGTGCATAGTTACATTTGAGTATTCAATCTGTGTTCTTGTTCTGAATTGTTGTTCAGTTTGCAGAAATGAGCCACACCTTTATAATTAAAGTTGCCTTCTTGTTCTTTAAAAGAATGTGACTCAAGCAGATGTAGTTTAGTGAAACGATGAGAGGTGACTTGTGCGTGACACAGGTTTTAATCATCAATCTTGTGCCTTCAGTCAGATCATGTGCAGGAGCCACGAGATTAAAGTTTATCAAGGCGTGTGAGCAGCATTAGTTCATTGCATTGCCTCCCAGTCATTGGTATCATGCTGTACTCAGCACGTTCCCAATAAATACCTGCACGGGATGTACATTTTTCATCTGTGAGTTGCCGAGTTGCCTACAGCCGTTTCTGATTTTTTCCATTTTGGATGATCTCATACCATCCAGGACTGAATGTGCTGAATGCACATGTATGTCCTCTTTTCCCCGGACCTGCACCTCGGGCTCCAGCTGAAACTTGGCTCCTCAAGCCACAGGGTGCAAACGCTCAGGCCGATTTCATCAGCCAGCCAACCGCTGCAATGTTACCGGCAAAACGCTGGGGGCGCATCAACTCACACACTGCTGCGGACATTTAGTACAATAAAAATCAGCCAAACCCCGAGAATACAAAGAATAAAACCTACAACCTCATCCATCGAGAAGAGAAACCCACATCCGAGGAAGCGCACAGGAAAGAAACCGAGCCGTCTGGTCATTTAGGAAAACAAACCAGCCGCACATGTCGTAAAATTGTTCCCACATTGACTCAGATCGCGGCAGATGGATGATCGACTCACCTCGAGGCGGACGTGTGCAGTTTACAGACTTGGTGCTGGGAGTGTTGGCACAGTTTCCTGAGAGTCCTGACCGCTGCCATGGCTGAGAGGAGGAGAGGAGACACCACCGCCGGTTACGAAATACACCAGCGCCCGGCCGGACAGACGGAGAGTCAGTGGAGGAGGAAGAGGCAGCGAGATTTAAGGTCCGGCCTCCTTTTACGCACGACGCTGCGTCACCGTCATCTGCCCATATACAGTTATCTTTACATACAGTATGCATCTGCCGCCACGCCTCTGCTGCACACACGGCCTGTAATTTTCCAACGAAACGAGCTGCTCTCACGCACGCACTCACACGCACGCACACACATACACAGCTGCTGGGGGCTCCGTCTATCTTCTGGGAAACAACTCAAATGTGCACACAACAGCATAGAAATATTAAAAAACCACATAAAAGTAAAGATAGCCCGTTAATGCCATGTTTAGAACTGCGAATTCAATGTTCAATTGTAAATACCGGTAAAAAGAAACATAGTAAAGTAAGTACAATACTAATACTACTTGTATTATTTTCTACATTGTATATTAATACGGAAGATTAACATATTTCTAATTTACAACATAATTCCATTTGTTTTTTTTTTTATTTTCCATGTCTTCAGTATTAATCTACAGTGCAGAAAATAATTAAAGAAAAAAACATTAAATTAGAAGATTTGTTCAAACTTTTGACTGGTAGTGTCTTAGCAGTTAAGTAGTAGAAGAATAAACTGGAATGCAATAAGCTAATTGATGAAATGTATAAAATTTAACAAAAGCAAATTCATTAACAATAAATATATACCTGAATATGCCATCATTGGTATTAAAAATGTAAGTAAAAGTACATACACTATAGTATTGTCAGTAAAATATGCTTGAATGATCAAAAGTCCCCTTTCAAGGAAAAGAGCTGCCGTCAGTTACATTTGGATTATTAGTAAAGATACATTAACATAGATGCAGTATTTAGTTGGTACAGCTCATCGTAGCTATTTTATATATACTGTTTCATCTACTTTATAACTACTTTGTACTTTATATGCTCACCATAGCTTAAAAAAATACTATTTACAGGCGTACAAATATAGTTGAGTTTAGAAAAGTACAATAGTTTCCTCTGAGATGGAGTGGAGTATAAATGTTAAGTTGTAAATACTAAACTATGTGCACACTACCTCAGAACTGAATTCCAACTGACTACTTTATGAAATGCAGTAATTTTCCATGAAGGCCAGATTAAACTGTGGGGGTTTAAAGGAAAATATTTGCTCTACTGATGCCCACCCTTAGCTTTACCTTGTAGCCAACAAATTGTCAGTTGTACATGCCAGATTACACATAGCCCAAGACTCATTACTTTTGGTAATTTGTTAAAACACGAGTATATTTATCATTTATGTGAGCAGAATAGAAACTACAACAACTAAAGTCTTACCAACAACTATTAATGTACTAAAAGCCTGCATTAGATAATAACCACAATAAATGCTCAAAAAAGTAATTGGCCCACAATGAATCTATGAATTTGCTCTGCATTGTTTTCCACCACTGCTGCTAACTGCCAGTTTGTTGCTTCCAGACTATGAAGAGAAATTTAGGCTGTGATGCTCTTACATTAAAATATGTTGTTTCTTGTTAGAAAATAATTTTTAACAAGTAAAACAAATATTTTGGTTGAAAAATAGTATGATAATAATTAGTAAGGTGAAGTCACTGTTGTGTCAAAATATTTTCCAGTTGAAAAAAAGGATGAATTAATTAACCTAACAAGTTTAAATATTTACCTCGATGCACTTTACGATCGCTACTGTAATCACCATACTACTGCTATAGTCACTTTGTCCAAACCAAAGTTTTTAAAGGCACAGAACACTTCACAAACATGGTTGCTGTCAGTTTATGTCTGCTTAGTGATTTAGAATTGTTTTTGATTATTTTGTATACATTGTCCAGTGTAACTGTCTGGGTTTCTGCGTATATGACAGTAAACCGCTTGAATATTAAAATTGATGTTCGTTGAAGTGTTGTTTATGATGTGAATTTACTGGAGTAGTTTAAATGTTAGGATATTAAACCCTACAAAAATTAGGTTAAAAAAAAGGGCAAATATGAAGACTAAGACCTTACAGCAATATCAGTCATTGAGATTAACCTAAGTTAGTTAGAACTGAAGTTATGATCTTACAAAAGTTTATATGAAAACCCAACAAATCTAATGATTTTCTAGATTCCCCATGTTCAAGCTTTGTTTTAATTTTATGGAAGTTATTTTGTGTTTTGATTTAGTTTTTTAAAAAAAGATAATAAGGTGGGAATAAACCAGTGCATTCAAATATAGTGTTTCCTATTTTTGTGACTGCTTGTGTGTGTGTGCGCGCAGGTACTTTTAATAATAGGTCATTTTTGTTGCGGAGACACAAATCTGTTTACACGGTTGTGGTTTTGATCCGAAGCCTTGATTCTAGGTTTGCATATGGCTCTGTTTAAATTAGGTTAAATTAGGGTGAGTGCTAGGGCTGAGGTAAGTCCTCATGAAATTATTGTAAGTCAATGTGATGGCCTCTGAAGGGATGGAAATACAATTGTATATGTGTTTGTGTTTTCTTGTGTGTGAACAGAAGGGAGCTTGCTTTGCCTCTAGCAAATCAGTGTTCCCTCGAGGACATGTGGAACCTAAGACAAAGAGCAAAAGAGACTGAGAAAGATAGAAAGACAGTAATAAGAGATCACAAATAAATTCTTCTTCATTTTGAAAGGCCACAAGCCAAAAATATTTGGAACTACCTGCTCAATCGTCAAAGAGTCATCATTTTTGTAAGCTGATCATTTTTACATAAAAAAAATCGCAATCATGCAGAAATGGTTCATTCTGTCAGACTTGGGCTCACGGGTATCCTTGTTTTCAAATCTTACTTTGAATATACTTCTATCATCCTATTTGGATGGTTAGCATGCAAAACAAAAACAAAAAAATACATAACGTATAATAAATGTCCACTGAATCTTCCTTCTCGCATTGACAGCCATAATTTATTTTACATTTTTTAACAGATCTTTTGTCGTTTTGTTTTTTTCAAAGAACATTAAACACACCGTAAACACCTAAATTAGATCAGTGTACCACATTAGTAACTCCAGTAGTGTCTGAGCTGTCGTACCTACAGGCAGCCTGCAGGGGGCGACAGTCTGCGGGTTGAGCTGCTGCAGTCAGCCGACAGAGGAAGAGTCTCAGTGGGTGCAGTTCATGTTAGCCCGAGCGTCGCTGTTAGCAGGCAGCGCTGACAAGTGGTTAGTGTGCAGTTCTACGACACATTTCTGTTTACTAAGCTACACTCAGGGGTGTAATCGAGGCTTTCCGACGACTGCTGCGCCAAGATGAGCTTCTTGTTGTAAGTAAAGTCAGTTTTCATGAAGGCCACCAGCAGCCGCAGCTTGCGGTTAACGTTAGCTGCGCTTCTGCGAAGTTCCATCAAGGGAAGTAACTGGTGTTAAAATAAGACACCGTTACAGAAAACTAGTCAGCTCACCGCACTGCAGTCCTAATAAGTCTAGGTTACACTTGAGTCGACTTTTTCTTAACTAGGTTCACCATTCGTCGACGCAGTCTTATCTGCGAGCTGTGTTTATTTATAGTTTCCGAGCCCTCGCAACTTTTTTAACTAGTGAGTTGCTAACTTGGCTAGCCTGACGATAGCTCGCGTTGATTAGCCAACTTAGCCTCACTCTTCCATCTGTTCAGACTAGTCTACCCATGCTAACCTTCGTCATCACCCACGCCTTCGCTGTCTGCTCATTTTTGGAAGTTAGCAGATGTCGTGCAATGCGGTTAATTAACTCTTCCGCTGTTTACAGCAGCACCGTGATCCTGTCACCCAGTGGGTAGCAACTGTAACCTGCTTATAGCGACACAACATTGTAGAGAGTCACATTGAAAACAAGTCTAAACAAGTCGTTCTTTAGCTTGAACGTTGACATGACAAATGTTGCAGTGATTACACATCATGACATAAGTTCATTGATGTTCAGCCTGAAGCCTGCAGCTGCTGATTGCACAAACCAGACAGGAAGCATCCTCATTTGTCAAGGCCCAAGAGAACCATCTAGTCCTACACAGGCCTTTTAAAAATGTCACTGCCAAGTCAGGCTTATTTCTTGTAGCCCAGTGTCACACATCACAGATTTGCCTCAAGGGACTTTTTAATCATTATGTTAGACATCACTGTGTGTCCTTAAACTCTTGATTTGAAGAAGGATAAACTTCAGAAACACCCATGAGAAATAAATGGATGAAACCTCAGGAATTACACCGGAGCAGAGATCCCTCTTCCAAGATGAACTTACATTCAATAGATGTGTTCAACATAGCATATCAACAGTATATATATATATATATATATATATATATATATATATATATATATATATATATGCTTGAGGTAACATAATTTTAGATTGTCTGTCGCATGATCACCATGAAAACCTATAAAGAACACAGATGCTGTCTTCACTTGTTGACACACAGTTGCTTAGCTCCACGTTTATTTCTTTACAGTGGCAGTCGCTCATCTAAAACCTTCAAGCCGAAGAAGAACATCCCAGAGGGCTCCCACCAGTATGAGCTGCTGAAACATGCCGAGGCAACGCTGGGCAGTGGCAACCTGAGACAGGCTGTCATGCTGCCAGAGGGAGAGGATCTCAATGAATGGATTGCAGTCAACAGTGAGGGAATTAATGCAATAAACCCACACACCTAGTGTACAAATAGCTATTTAATTTTTTTGTCAGTGATTAAATACAAATAATCCTTGTATAGAGCTTGAGCACTTGTACCACCCTTCGGGCTAGTAAGAGTAGCTGGGTCCTACTTACATGTAATGCACCACATATATTTTTGATATACTTCTTTTTAATAAAAATATTGAAAGTAAAATATGAAAAAAAAGCAGGATATACTGTGTTTATAAACAGGAGACATGGTGGATATGTACTCACTCTGGCGGGGAAAACCAGCAAGTGTGTAATGCTTAGTATAATGTAGATTACAATCAGTTGAAAAGTATTGCTTTATTATTATAATGAGCATCATTTCTAGAGGACAGAACTGATAATTTACCCTTTTCCTTCAGCGGTGGATTTCTTCAACCAGATCAACATGCTGTATGGCACCATCACTGAGTTCTGCACCGAGACAAGCTGCTCTGTGATGTCTGCAGGACCGAGGTAACCGCAAACATGGTCCTTTTTATGCACACAGCTTCTAATTTTCCACAGAATACATTTTGACACCTAAGGAAAGTACAGGTGTAAATAATAACTTCAGCAGTTCAGTTTGGCACCTTTATTTTTATTTATTTGGCTCCTGATATACTGCCATGGCCTACTGAGACTGTTGTCTGTAACTGACCCATTGGCAGGAACATATTCCTTTTGAGAACAGTTTGTGTTCTGCATGCATTTTTGTGAAATTTTAGGGAGACAAAAGACATGGCACACAAAGCTCAAGTGTTTTCAGTAACATTATACTGTTTATAACACAGTAAAGGCACAGTACCACACTGGAAAAAACGCATTTGATCATGTTCTTTGAAGAAGATTCTCACTTTGCCTGGTTTAGTGTTTAAAATGTTTTTGATGAAGAAAGTTGCAGGGAGATTTTTAAAAACAAACAAAAAACAAAACAACTAAATTTATGTTTTCAACTACGTGTGAAATGAAGGGAAGTAATTACCCTCCCAGACAAGTAAACCTCAGCAGCTGCTGTAGATTCTTGTCTTGGTTCCGACTCAGCCAAAATGTGTGTGAATCGAAGTCTTGTGAACTGGACTTGATTGTGCGTTCACTTTGTCGTATTTTGCCGTTTCTGAGACATTGCTTGATCTTCTGGTAAGAAGTGGAAACCTAGAATTCTCAAGGAGCCCAACTGTGGATTCAGATTTTAGACGGTTGAGATGGTTAAAGTAGATTAAATTGGAATCTGTCATCTGAATGTCACATGAGGAAAACAGGAATTAAACCCTGTAGAAGTTGTTTAGTTAGAATCTAGGTCTTGCACTTCCTCTATCCTCTCCTGCCAAGACTCTCTATGTTCAGCCTGTAATCAGGAGGAAGAGATGGGGGCTCACTTCCTGTTGACATAGCCGCCATCAAGAATAAGACTCTTCATGCTTTTTGCATTTCCCCTTCTGTTCTTTTTTTAGCTTATCTGCTTCCCAGTGATGTTTTCATGTCCTGAGAGAAAGCCATGATGAATGCGTCTTCGATGTAGACCTTTTCTGTTCATATCTCCTCAGTAGGTCTGCTGTATCTATTAAATCAAGTCTATATTACGAGCGCTGCCAATTAATTTTGTTTTTTCTCTGTAGATATGAATATCACTGGGCTGATGGCACCAATATTAAAAAGCCTATCAAATGCTCTGCGCCCAAGTACATTGACTATTTGATGACCTGGGTGCAGGATCAACTGGACGATGAGACACTTTTCCCCTCCAAGATTGGTGAGTTTTGATTGATTGCCTAAAGGTTTTGTGGTGACTTTGGTTGCAGTTTCATGGCTATGAATGTATATTACTGAGTGGGAGAGAGAACTAAACAACAAACAGGCTGTTTGTTCTCCAGCAGGCCAAACAACTACATACGTCACCTCTGGTTTTATTTTAGTGTTATCTTTTCACACAATAATGGCATTTCTCTTTTTTTTAAACTTTACTTTCAGCCTTTGAGAATTGAAAGTGACATAATCTGTCTTCTGAGCTTTTTAAAAAGACCAAAGAGCAGATAAATGTACTTTTAAAGGAACTTGAGCTGTGTACGTAACCGTCAGATGGCAGCTGTCCAGCAACTTTAAAACAAAGCGACAGTGTCATGTTATTGACTGTCCAAGTCAGTCACCTGACTTCAGTCCAGCTGCAGTGTGTCTTGCATGCTGAAGAGCAAACTGAAGGCAAAAAACCCCCCTCAGAACAAACAAGCCTCTTTACAAGTATTTGTGCCTGTTTGTTTCCTGCAGCTAAATGTTTTAACTTGGTATTAGTTTATGCGAACTTGTCCAGTTTCTTTTGGGCTCTAAAGGGTTAAAAGGTCTTCACAGTCCATCTTTATGTGTGTGAATGTGACACTATCAAATCAAAAGTGAAAGTTACAGCTTTAAATGTCACTGTCATTGTTTTATATCTAAAACTCTATGTAGTGGATCACAGAGGAAACGCAACAAAAATGTGTTGCTGTCCTGATACTGTCTGACTGTACTGCACCTCCGCTCTGCAAGGAGTGTAAACCTGCTTTGTGAGTCTGTGTGTGGTGTGCTTGGGTGAACATTTTTAACAGCTGTTCATACTTGCACTTGAATTTTAATTAGGCAAATAAGCAAAGAGCACAAGCGCAATAAATTTCAGTTACACACTGATGTTGGCTGAAAGGCATTGTGTAGACCTTGAAACGGCACATGCTGTTCTCTTGAAATCAGTATTTTCCACCACCTTCTGTCCAACAGGAGTCCCCTTTCCCAAGAATTTCATGTCCGTGGCCAAAACCATCCTGAAGCGTCTGTTCAGAGTTTACGCTCACATCTACCACCAACATTTTGACTCCGTGATGCAGCTGCAAGAGGAGGCTCACCTCAACACCTCCTTCAAGCACTTCATTTTCTTTGTTCAGGTGAGATCATCCTATTACAGTATGAGAATAAAAGCTAATCACATGTGAATAAGAACAAGCATATTGGTCAAAGCATCAACAAAGTAATACCAACTTTGTGTAGATAAAACCGGGACTAGAAGTAAGGCTTTAAATGCTGAACCTTGTTCAGCTCATCGATCATTTCGAATGAACACATGCGACTCTAAAGAGAGACCCTTTTGTTTGGTGTGGTTCTTTTTCTACAAAGCCGTGGCTTTGCTCCAACACTGAAGTGAAAGGTCAGCTCTGCCCCAATGCAAAGAACAGGATAATAAGACATGTTAGCAGGATGTAGAGTAAATAATATCGTGTTTCATACATTGTGCATAATGCCCTAGTCTCGTCTCTGCCAAATGCCAGTTATGCAGGCACTGAGACTCTATCTGCAGCAGTCCTGTCATGTTTGAACAGAGTCAACATTGTTTTTTTTTCATAGCAACATGAAAGCCAAAAAGTCATTACTTAAACCGATTAAGCGTGTAATTCTCACGATTATATATCTAAAAAGGGCTTAAGAGATTGTGACACAAGAGGAAGACTGTTGCCATGTTGGGCTTTATCCAGAGTGCTCAGTTAAGTCAGGCAGTAAAACGATCTTGATCGTTGTTACAGGAAAAAGTACACTCAAAAACATTGACAACAATAGACCGTGCTGGTTGTGGAGAGTATCAAGTTATTAACTCAAAATTTAACTAAACTTTTTATTTGATTTACTTATTCCAATTCCATGAGAACCATTAAGAAAACTGAATTTGAAGTCTTTTTATAGGTTCTGTCAGCAAAGTTCAGTCACACAGTGTTCTGCAAACACTTCACATGTATCTACCACTATCTGTTTGCACCATTAATCATGAATGCTTGTGTCTTCCTGTCTTCTACCAAATTTGTCTCAGTAAATCACGAGTCTTCCATTATAGATGATCTGCTCAATCGTTGCCTGATTAGCAGGTGAGCAGCACAAGTTGTTCATTTAGTAAGTACAACAATGGATTCAGAGACATAGCTGAAGTTAACCCCAAAACATTCAAGAAACCAGAAAAAAGACCACCATTGCTATAGTTGTGATTACTTTATCTAACTCTGTGCTTTCTGCTGCTAACATTTATCCGTGGTAAGTAGCATGTCACACAACTCTGCTGTGAGGAATGTAGGAGGACACCATAGTTATGAACAGGGGCTCTTTATTCATCCTCTGTGACACACAACACACAGACTTTTAGTGACTAATTCTTATCTGGGCATGTTGCAGCTGATTAAAGTAGCATTTCTACGCTCCCTTACAGCAACACTTTACTGTGACTGCTGCAACATGCTGCTGCTTCTCTCACACACCAGGAGAGACTCGCTTCCCACAACACTTCTTGTTGTGTTACCACCTTCCTTAAAGGGATGTGCAGTCAGGCTGTAGATGTGCTCATCTCAGTTATTAGAAAATACACAGCAACTGTCTTAATTCACATAATTGTTGAGTGTGTGTTTAGACGGAGCTGGACAGTTCTAGAGAAAAGTACCAAAAGTAGGAGTACTACACTGTAAAAGTCCTGCAAATTATACCCAAAGTAAAACTGTATAAGTGTTGCGACCCCGGCTATCTAGGGTAACCGGATGACAACAAAAGAAAGTAAAACCACGGTTGTGTTACAGAGTAACGGGCTGGAATTTATTTTGAAAGGGGTACATACACAATAAAATACAAAAAGTAAGGGGGTTAAACACAAATGGGTGCTACTGAAATAAAAGAACAAAACAAAACCGAAAATGAACTTTACCCAGAAGTTGATATTAACATGCTAGAAGAAAATAAAAAATAATTAATGCAGAAAAAATCTCTTAACCAAAATATGGTGCAGTAGCACCCCTGACTGAACCAACAGTGAATTCTCAACAAGTATTTCTGAACACGCCAAAAGAACCACTCACTAGCATTTAGTGCCCCACATGCACATCATGATTGGAGGAGGGTGTTTGTCCGGGACCAATCCATCTACGGCTCTGTGGGCTGTAGGCGGGGCAAAACTATGGAGGAGAGGTGGACGAAGATGTTTAACCAGCTCGTAGCTGTTCATAATACAAATCATAACAAAGGAGTGCAGCGTCCCAGGGCTGTAACAATAAGGACAATCAAATAAATAAAAGTGACAGTACTCGGTGCAGAAAAATGTCTCCCGTGACTGAGGATTTTACTTGTGCAGCAACCTTAACCACCCTGAATCAGAATCAAGATTCATAAAGAAGTAGAATTGATGAGCAGGAATGGAATAAGAAATTTCAAAAAGGGGGAAAAAGGATGCCAGACTGTTGATATCTGTATTGTGATAATTATAATTACTGTAAAAACAGCTAAAATGCTGTAATATTTTTGGTTTCACATTTCAATGAGCCTTTAAATTTGTAATTGCTGCTGTGCTTTCAGTTCTGTTGTACGCACCAACAGACCTCTAGTCGGCTTGTGTATGAAAAGAAAAAAAAGTCTTGATTTCAAATTGTGATCACTACGTAACTAATGTCATTTTAATCGTAAGTTTTTGTTGTGCTTCTTATAGGAGTTCAACCTCATTGACAGGCGAGAGCTTGCTCCTCTGCAGGACTTGATCGAGAAGCTCGGGTCCAAGGACAGATAGACATTTCATCACGTGTCTTTTTTAAAAACAGTTTCTTTTTTCTCCTTTGTCCCTGTCTGTGACCTCTTCTACCTCTATGACTTCTAGCCTCAGCTCTTAAAATCTGTGCCTTCTTCTTTACATTTCCTTAATGTTTGTACTGTACTTCTCCTTTTATTCCTTTCCGTTCTCTTGGATGCTGTCTTTGAGCCCTTTTTTCCATTTTAGCCTCTTTAGATCATATAAAATAGTGTAGAAGGAGTAAAAATATTTTATCACAGGACTGTGGTTAACGACTCTGTTAGAGCAACCTACTGAATTTTATATTGGACCAAGGACATTTGGAAGTTAAAGTGAAAAACAGCTTTTCAGAAGTTGTTGGACAGTGTTTTCATGGTCTAAACACTTGCTAGTTGATTCCTTTTTGTTAACTTTGAGCTATTGTAATTACAGTGACTGACCAAATATCCCAGTCGTAGATTTTTTTTACATGTCTGTCATTGATGTACAGAGGAGAGTAGTAGGAATGACGGCAAGAAAAGTAGTGACGTTAAATAGGTCTTGGGTGGACGTTTGTACGCGTAATAATGCATGACGGCAGGCACAAAAACACACCAGGATATAGTATAAATCTCTGTCACAAGCTGGTTCTGTACCTGATATCCTACATGTGCTAACATGATTCCTATTAACTCGCTCAGTGACAGATAATTCTGAGAGGCCTTTGTTCTCGCCCCACAAAACTCACCATCGACTGCATACAGCTATTTCAGTTTGGTCATGCAATATTGTGTTTGCACAGTTTTTTTGGCTATTTTTCTTAAATAGTAAAATGTGAGATTTAGTGATACCTTTTTATCTGCGATTTAGTAATTATTAATAGCCACTTAAAGCTCATAAAATGGCCCTAAAAGCTGTACAGTGTCCATCTTGTTAACAGCAAAAGTAGTCAAATGTGAATTTTTATTTTTACAATCATTTCAGTTTAAGGTCTGTGGTTTCGACCAGCTATGGATTTCTTTTTTAGTGTCTTTTTTATTTTGTTGTTTCAATGCTGGTACTTTTTTTCCACTAGATAATTCCCCCCTGGATTGGAAAGTAGAGTAACAACTATTGTACCTGTACACCGAAGATGTATGTAGTTTTTCAAAGTCTTTATTAGTCTTTAGTGCATTTATAATTCTCACGGTAATTTCCTTCGCTTGTTCTGGCTACAGCAGCAGGGCTGTTTGTACTGCCATCCTTTCAAAAACCGATGCAGCTAATATTCTTGATGAACGTTTCACCTGGCAAAGTGTGATCAAAGGAACTGGTTCATAACCTGCTTCATATTGGACCTAAATTAATATCAGACAATCGTGTAACCAATTACGACGAATTAATATCTTAAAATGTATCACCGGGAAATAACCTATGGAATCAGAGGCAGCAGAGTGTTCATTTTATAATTTAGACTATTCTGAAAGCTTTCTCATAATGTGAAAAAAACTATCTACTTTAAGGTCCACAACTTGCTCGGCAAAAAATAAAAATAAGA
This sequence comes from Amphiprion ocellaris, assembly GCF_022539595.1. Lineage (NCBI taxonomy): Eukaryota > Metazoa > Chordata > Actinopteri > Pomacentridae > Amphiprion > Amphiprion ocellaris. The sequence continues at coordinate 25,694,483 of NC_072771.1, read as the reverse complement.
AATCAAGCCAGCGTCCTTGAAGTTATGTCTGCAGGCCATCCATTACTTTCAATCTATACTCGATTACATATTTTTGAAATGTATTGCTTTTCTCACAGTTTTATTTGTAAGCTTTTGGTATGGAGTTACATTTCATATTACATTGTAAAAATGTTGGCTTTCTCTTTTGAATCGTATAAGAAACAAGGGCTTTGAAATGAATTAAAAGTTTTTATGTTTATTTTCAATATTGGTCCAATCATCAGGTGGTCATTCAGACTGGGAGGAGTCACAGGATGTCTGTACCACGTCCACACATTTGCTGTAAATAAGATCAGTGTTTTATCTGAACAAAACTGTGCCTTACATTAACGAAAATGTCTAATAAGACGGTATTGACAGATCAAAAACTCAATAAACACTGAAAGGACGGTGGTGTGTTGTCATTTTGTGTGCGTTGGTGTAAAATGGAGACCGGTATGTAAATTGACAGTCTGTACAGTTCTTAAAATGTATAGATTTTTGACCTCTTTACTACAATTTGGGAGAAATGTGTTTCTAAATATAGGATCGACATTTAAAGCAGCAGTATTACCCGAGACGTTTTCACGGGGTGCACAGTGAAGCTCAGCCAATCAGAATGGAGCCTGGAGAGTCGCTAAGCATTTTCACCCTCAGTTCAGACTGACGGGCAGCTTTAACCCTTAACATTAACACGTATGCAGCCGCCTGTGCGCGTCTAGATTAACATCCCTCCCAGTGGATGTAGACCGTAGTGTTATAATTTGTTGCAATGGGATTGGATTTGGTTTTGTACTTGATTAAGAAAATAGCGATACATAGTAACACAACGACGCTGCAGTTAGTTTCCGATTGAGCAGTTAAGGGGAAAGTTAAGGGGAACTGACAGCACAGAGGAACCGAGTTCACATTTTAACCATGTAAAACCGTGTCAGACATTTTAAGTGCTGTCTGATACTCATTTTTAAATCTGTAAAACATTTATTCTGTTTGTAAAAATGCAAAATAAATACATGAAAGAAAGAAAATGAGATATTCTATGTAGACTTCAAAGAACAGGTCCAGATGAAAAATAACTAATGGCAAATAAACAAAAAAAACCCTTTATATAGACAAGTCAAATCTGGACTAACCTGTCCCAACATAATGTCTGATTTGTGAAACCTTTTTCTGTTTGCTAGTTCTAAAAATAAGTGGGTTTTTTGTTTGTTTGTTTGTTTGTTTGTATTTTGGGGCAGAAATGGCAGATAAAGGCAGGTGAAAATCAAAAATCACTACATACTACACACTGGACATATCTAGTTTTATAGTAGATATTGCCAGAGAGGCTTAATACTCTTTAAACTTAGTGTCCAAATTGTAAAATCTAAAAAAACAGAAAAGGGAGATTTCACAGCTCTGTCTAGCTAGCTAGCTAGCTATGTGTGTGTGTGTGTGTGTTTTCATAGATACAATACAGGTTTTATAAAGTTAGATCTGAGCTAGGTCAACTATGGTCCATATGCAAACAAATAGTGAAATTTCCATTTTATTAGGGTCCGAGCACCGAATGGTGCGAAGACCCTATTGGAATGCAAGGAATTATTAGGGTCCGAGCACCGAATGGTGCGAAGACCCTATTGGAATGCAAGGAATTATTATTAGGGTCCGAGCACCGAATGGTGCGAAGACCCTATTGAAATGCTAGGGTTTATTATTATTATTAGGGTCCGAGCACCACGAAGTGGTGCGAGGAACCTATTGAAACCCTAGGAATTATTATTAGGGTCCGAGCACCGAATGGTGCGAAGACCCTATTGGAATGCAAGGAATTATTTATTAGGGTCCGAGCACCAACGGTGCGAAGACCCTATTGGAATGCAAGGAATTATTAGGGTCCGAGCACCGAATGGTGCGAAGACCCTATTGAAACCCGTGGGTTTATTATTATTAGGGTCCGAGCACCGAATGGTGCGAAGACCCTATTGAAACCCTAGGAATTATTATTAGGGTCCGAGCACCACGAAGTGGTGCGAGGAACCTATTGAAACCCTAGGAATTATTATTATTATTATTATTATTATTATTATTATACTTTTTTCTACGGACGGGGAAAACGCATTTTTGACGCCCTAAACATACACGAAAACGCATGAAAATCGCCACACACATCAGGACTGGCGAAAAATTTGATATTTTAGGGGAATGGCACGCCTGCGTGCCAAAATGGCTCAATAGCGCCCCCTAGAAAATTACGAAAATTCAGCCCCCGGACAGCGTTCGACCTAGACTTCTGAAATTCGGCACACATATGTAACTCATCAAGACGCACAAAAAAGCCTCTTGCATCATTACCCATAATGCAACAGGAAGTCGGCCATTTTGAATTATGAGTCATGTTTTGGACATTTTTGTGTCATTTTTGGACATTTTTTAAAATCTATAAACTCAAACAGCGTAACTCCAAGAGAGCTGAAATTTGGCCAGGATGTACTCCAATCACGGGTGATCAAAAGTTATCAAAACGCTCCGCAAAAGTCTGAAGGCGTGGAAATGGCGAGCCACGGAATGCGGCCATTTTGAAATATGATTCATATTTTGGACATTTTGTCATTTTTGGACATTTTAAAAAGCTATTAACTCAAACACCGTAACCACGAGAGAGCTCAAATTTGGTCAGGATGGACACCAGTCATGGTTGATCAAAGGTTATCAAAATACTCTGCAACAGTCTGACGGTGTGGCCATGGTGACCAGCAGAATGTGGCCATTTTGGATGTCTCGCCATGAAACAGGAAGTGCTGTCTAACTAGCCTGGACATGCATCAATCTGCCTCAAACTTTACATGTGTGATCAGAGTCCAGCCCTAATCACATCCATAGGTCGATATAGACTCACTGTCATAGCACCACCTGGCGGCCATTTTGAATTTCTCGCCATGAAACAGGAAGTCATGTCTAACTAGCCTGTACATGCTCCAATTTGTCTGAAATTTTACATGTATGATCAGAGTCCGGCCCTAATCACATCTTTGTGGCACTTGGTGGCCATTTTGGATTCCTCGCCATTAAACAGGAAGTGCTGTCTTACTAGCCTGTACATGCTCCAATTTGTCTGAAATTTTACATGTATGATCAGAGTCCGGCCCTAATCACATCTTTGCACCACTTGGCGGCCATTTTGGATTTCTCGCCATGAAACAGGAAGTGCTGTGTAACCAGCCTGTACATGCTCCAATCTGCCTGAAATTTTACTCTCTCAGTTGCAGCGCCTCCTGGTGGATATGCATGGGCCAGTCGGGCCGCTCGGATGCGAGGACCCGTACAACGCTGCTTGCAGCTTTTATTGGTTTAGTGGTTGGAAGTCAATAAAACATTAGCGTCAGTCAAATTGAATGCGTCAGTGGATGGAAGTGGTGGTTGCCTTGTGCTGCTCTTCACTTCACTGCAGCTCCATGGCTCCATCTGCTGGACGGACAGAAGTGCAGCAGCTGATGGCAGTTTCTTTGACCTCACGCTGCTGTCAGACCCCAGATTAGGGTTTATTTCAGATATATATAAGAGAAAATAGTAATTAAAAAATAAGCTGATGTTGTATTTTTGCAGCAGTGAGTTTTACAGGGTTAAGAGCAACAAGTCAAAGGTTATTACTGAGGATTTTAAACAAAAACATTCAGGCAAACAGTTAACATCATAGGGTGCCTGACATGTTTGTTTTTTTTCCGGGTCAATACAGATTTTTTTTGTAATCAAGGAGATCAATAACCAAGATTTGGAATCACTACACATTTGCAGAAAAAATAAAGTTTTTGAACAGCACATAAAGTTAAGTTACAATTAAAATAATCACGAGTTGCAGCCTTTGCTTATTTATGTTTTACATGCTGAAGTTGTCCTTCAGTGTTTCACTGATCAGATTATGCTGTGGGCAGGAACAAGATCAGAGGGAGGCAGCTGCAGCAGACCCAAAGTAGTTTCACATTCATTTATCTGATCAGATTTCAGGGGGCTTTTTTTTTTTTTAAGAAATGGGACCAATAATTGAAAACATGCTAAATATCAGATGGGATCATTGGTGTCACAGGACATCTGCAGACACAGGTCAAAGATTACAAGGAGTTTATTTAACGAATGAAACTAAAACCAACACAGAAAGGATAACTAAACCAAGGTGAAAACAAAAAGGGGAAACCAGACTAATTGTAGGAGAAAGGTTCTGGTTTCAAAGTCTCTGGTCTGGCAGAGAGCGGAAGAATGAAGAACCGGGCCTTCGTGGATTAAGGTGATTGAGAACAGGTGAATCAACCCCCACACCCGTGAGAGAGATGGATGGATGGATGGATGATGGATGGATAGATAGGTAGGGAGGTAGATGGACCATAGATAGATGGATGGATAGGTAGATTCTGCAGTGTGGAAATTTTCAGTGTGGCAGTAGCAGATAGGAAAAAAAGTAAAAAGAAAAGCAGCACTCAGTGCACAGATATAAATAGATGCTTTCTCCTTAGAGAAGAAATAGAAATGCTTGTAAAAAAAAAAAACTTGTGAAATTGCACATATTGACTTATTTACATTTTATTGCAGTTACTTCATGGGTGATCTGAACTACTGGGAGCAGGTTTGATTGAACACAGTCTGACTGCTGCAGGAAGGAAGGACCTCCTTCAAACATCGTGGGTGAAGCAGTCTGTCCCTGAAGGAGCTGCCGGTGATGGTCCTGTTTCCTGCAGGGGGTGGGAGATGTCCTCCATGATAGACAACAGCTTTGTCATCATCCTCCTGTCTAACACCAGCCCAGGACAGAGCTTGCTTTCTTAACCAGTTTCTTTAGTCTCTTCCTGTCTGCAGCCGTGATGCTGCTGCTCCAGCAGACCACTCCATACAGGATGGCTGATACCACCACACAACCATAAAAGGTCCTCAGAATTGCTCCCTGCACCCCGAAGGACCTCAGTTTCCTGAGCAGGTGAAGTCTGTTCTGACCTTTCTTACACCGTGCGTTGGTGTTCTATCTCTAGACATGTTTGAATGTCTTTATCAATAAATGGTCAAACACATGTTGAGTGTCAGTTCAGCTCTTTGTTCCACACATGTATATGTTCCTATGTGATTGGTGTCTTGCAGTCAGAGTGTAAAGAATTGAAGCTGTCAGAGGCTTTCTGTGGTGAAGAGGCTGCAGGACATCAGCTGCTCCAACAGGTGACGCCTTTGTTTTTTGGCTCCAACCAGAACCAGCAATAAATCAGCATGAGCTGCAGCTTATCCACCTCATAGAGTGTATAATAAAGAAACCAAGAGGTTTTAGTTGATAGCTGTCTCTAGTGAATGACCAGCAGTGTCTTGTTCAGGTTGTGAGGAGAAGTAAAAAGCTTACAGCAGCTGGTATTCCCAGGTAGTCTCCCATCCAAATACTAACCAGGCCCAACCCTGCTTAGCTTTGCAGATCAGATGAGATTGGGTGTATTCAGTCTCAGAAACAAACCTGCAATGTAAGTTCTGTACCTCACATGATTCAAATCTCCACTCACACCTTTTATTTGTCCTTTGATTGCTCCAGTACTGATTGATGCCATCATTTAAGCCAATTTACAACAACACCTTGTAGGAAATGTGGTGCAGAGGTAAGTTCTGTGCCTCACATGTTGAAGGTCCATGGTTTAAATCCCCACTCACACTTTTTATGTGTCCTTTGGATGCTCCAGTACTAATTGCTAGCATCATTTAAGCAAACTTAGAGCAGCATCTTGTAGGACAGGTGGTGTAGAGGTAAGTTTTTTGCCTGGCATGTTGAAGGTCCCCGGTTGAAATCCACCTTAGTACCTTTATTATCTTCACCTCCTTAATAGTTTTGTGTACCATCATTTACGAAAACTAACCGTTACACCCAGTAGGAAGGATAGCGCAGTGGTAAGTTATCTGCCTCTCATCCAGGAGGTTTTTGGTTCGAATCTAGCCCAGGGCTCTTTTGACACTTTTTAAGATAAGATAAAGTTCTTTATTTTTCCCCACTCCAGGGGAAATGTACATTGTTACAGCAGCTTTATTTACAATATATACATACTTTGGCTGTATGACAACCTCTTTCAACCATCATTACAACAAAGTCCATGAAGGACCTTGTGTGAAAGATAGCTCACACATAGGTTGTGTGTCTGTCATGTGGAGGGTCACGGTTTGAATCCCCACTGGGAACCTTGTGGAGGATGATAGCGGAGTGGAAAGGTTGTGGTGTGTGGTGTGGAGTGTCAGTGGATTGGAGTTGAAGGGTGGTTCCTGCAAAACCGAGAAGTTGCCCGAAAAAGGTAAAGAGCGTAAAGAGCGTAAAGAGCGTAAAGAGCGTAAAGAGCGTAAAGAGCGTAAAGAGCGTAAAGAGCGTAAAGAGCGTAAAGAGCGTAAAGAGCGTAAAGAGCGTAAAGAGCGTAAAGAGCGTAAAGATTTTATTTTACTGCACTGTAAAGTTTGAGAAGCTCTCAGCCAAAGACTCACGACATTAAATGTGTTTGTGCTGAGGTTGATTTGTCTCTTGAGGCAATGCGAGTGGAGATTAAAAAGCTAATTTTGTATAAACCACTACCAAAAGGAAAAATGAAGAATGCAAAAAGAGGAGGTGCTCTAGGAACTACACGGTGCCAGACCCCCCCGGCCTGTTCGATGGCCACGTCTGGCCCATGTACCTGCAACACAAGAGGGCGTAAAGAGCGTAAAGAGCGTAAAGAGCCTTTCAAGAAGATTTTTGGCGAATTTTGCCCAAATGTGAAAAAAAAAGCTTGAGCAGAGTGGGGGATTGAACCTGCACTCTCCAGGTTCCAAACCACCATCACTACCTCTGGACTACCGGTCCTACATACCCAAATACAGGCTTTTCTTCTATTCATCAAGGCGGTGACATCAACACTGAAAGAAAAAAAAACAATCCACAAAATCAAAAAAAGAACATAATCTACTTACAACTTTTAAAGAACACGCTAAAAAACACAATACTAAAAAGTCACACTCTTCTCCTCATCACTCATTTTTACATTTTAACACAATTTCAAAGCCACACAAATCACATTCTTCATGTCAAATCACTTCTCTTCACTACAAATGGGAGAGAACAGCAAACAAATAAAATACAACTTATGGCTTAAATATCTTCAAAATCTCTTTGCTATTCCTCTACATTCAAATTCCTCAACACCACTCAACAAAGAGCGCAAAGAGCGCAAAGAGCGCAAAGAGCGCAAAGAGCGCAAAGAGCGCAAAGAGCGCAAAGAGCGCAAAGAGCGCAAACTGTCTTTCAAGTAGATTTTTGGTGAATTTTGCCCAAATGTGAAAAAAAAGGTTGAGCAGAGTGGGGGATTGAACCTGCACTCTCCAGGTTCCAAACCACCATCACTACCTCTGGACTACCGGTCCTACATACCCAAATACAGGCTTTTCTTCTATTCGTCAAGGCGGTGACATCAACACTGAAAGAAAAAAAAAACAATCCACAAAATCAAAAAAAGAACATAATCTACCTACAACTTTTAAAGAACACGCTAAAAAACACAATACTAAAAAGTCACACTCTTCTCCTCATCACTCATTTTTACATTTTAACACAATTTCAAAGCCACACAAATCACATTCTTCATGTCAAATCACTTCTCTTCACTACAAATGGGAGAGAACAGCAAACAAAATACAACTTATGGCTTAAATATCTTCAAAATCTCTTTGCTATTCCTCTACATTCAAATTCCTCAACACCACTCAACAATCACCTGCAGGATCTCTTACTTCTTTCTTAGCTCTGACAAAACATCTTCAAGACTCTGAGAAGACAACTCATTTTCAACACATTTGCTGCTTCGTCTAAGTGTCCACACACATCTCCAGTCATCCACAGGCCTCACCACTGATCAGCTGCACAAACTTACATGTTAAACTTCTCCAAAGATAAAATACAGGCCCTTCTGTCTGATCACAACTTTTACTGGTGGCTCATATTTCAAGTTCATTTCCTTGCAAAGTCTTTATTTTGGATTAAAGTGGGATCTGTGACCAGGCAGATCACTTGTTTATTCTTAGCATTTGGATTTCACTGACATTCCTGTCATGTAGAAAAATAGAAATATCTTTGCATTGATTCAGCTAAACTAACTGCAGACACTGAGAGGCGTAAAGTTCAACAAATGCTGTTTTTATTTACTTCACTGGTGACATCAGTAGATGCTTGCAGTGAAACCACCACTGCAAATATTTATGCATTAAAGTATCACAACTGAAAACTCCCTACAAACGTCCACTTCTAACACCACAAACATTGTCCAGAGGAAATGATATTAGCTGAACATAAAAACATGTAAAACAGCTCTGATGCTTTCATCCTGAGCTCCACTCAAACATTTCACTGTGCAGCAGCTCAGCAGTTTGTTTAAGAAAAGCATTTAGGTTCAATCTGTGAAGCCCAAAACCCACCAGCTTTGAAAAATGACACCATTTACCAGAGTCACAAACTGTAAAAACAGAAGGAATTGTTGGATTTTCTATGTGAATGTGTCGCCTCTCTAGTTAACTCACCCGGTTACGTCTCCATCCTGACGCTGCTCTGCTGGACCGGAGCTTCTGGACCAGCCGGGTGGACCTTCCTTCACAGATCTTCCCGGTGGGAGTGATTCTGAGTCGGCCTTGGTTGACTGCAAACTCCTTAAAATGGACACATGAGAGGAAATCGTGGACAAATCGATACAACAGCTTGTTCGGTTTGTCCTGTTCTTAAATGGGTAGAAAACTGCTGAGAGCTCTCAGTTCATTTCAATTTTCAATTCAATTTTATTTATATAGCGCCAATTACAGTCAAATTGTCTCGAGACGCTTTACAGAACCCATAAGCCTGACCCCCAGAGCAAGCCAAAAGGCGACAGTGGCAAGGAAAACACCCTTTTAACAGGGAAAAAAACCTCGAGCAGAACCCGGCTCTAATGGCGGGGTCTGAACACATCCACACTCATAAATTTAGAAATACTAATGGCGCCACCTATTGGCAACAGGAAGAAGTTGTCGTTACATTTGCACGTGCCATTGCCAGAAACTTTGTCATATCATTCAGAAAATTGGTCAGGTGAGTGGTTACACGTTGACGATGCCACAGTGTGAAGATTTTGACGATTCATAACACGCTGTTACCATGGCAACGCAATGTTGCCGTAATAAACAAAGTACTTTTTGACAGGTTAAAAATGCTCAAATGCTCACCAAAATTACCACACATATCTGTACCGGCAACCCATTTCATATTTTAGGGAAACTGCACATGTGTGTGGCAAAATGGCTCCATAGCGCCACCTGGAAAATTTCAAACAGTTACTACGGCCAGTACGTGTCACCTAGAATTATGAAACTTGGTAGGTGTATGTAACTCATCAACACGCACAAAAATGTAATTGACACCCATGGCCAAAACCCAACAGGAAGTCGGCCATTTTGAATTATATGTCATATGTTTTGACGATTTTGGGTCATTTTTAGACATTTTCAAAAGCAATAAACTCAAACAGGCTAACCCCGAGAAAGCTGAAATTCGGCCAGGATGTACAGCAGGCATGGGTGATCAAAAGTTATCAAAATGCTCCGCAAAAGTCTGAGGGCGTGGCCATGGCGGCCTCCTGAACTTTGATGCTTCGCCATGAAACATCAACTGCTGTGTAACTGCCCTAAACATGCTCCAATCTGCCTCAAACTGTACATGTATGATCAGAGTCCTGCCCTGATGACATTCACATGCTGAAATACAGCCACAGTCATAGCGCCACCTGTTGGATGGAAGGAAATGCTCTATAACTAGCCTGTACATGGTCCGATCTGCCTGAAATTTTACGTGTGTGATCAGAGTCCGGCCCTCATCGCATCGGTAGGCCGACATGCACTCTCAGTCGCAGCGCCGCCTGGTGGACGTGCGTGGATTCGCCGACCGGCACGGATGCGAGGACCCGTCCAACGCTGCTTGCAGCTTTAATTATTATTTTTTTTTGCATTTCCACAAATAGGATTTCACAAATTGAAAGCGGGTTACATACAGCAATAAGGGTTTAACTAAAACTTACAACATGTATTTACATCAACAAAATGCGGGTAAAAAGGTGAAAAATTGGTCGCTCGGTGCTTCAGGTTCAGTTTCCCTTAACTTGTCCCTTAACTACCGACCGGCAGCTTCCTCCATGTCTCCTGCAGCCTGACAGGCCTGACTCTGGGCATCACCCACCTACTGGAAGGACGGAGCAAGGAGGAAATAACGAACTGTTTTTCTCGGTAGTTACCACCGAGTTGTTAGCTACCGTGTGTGAGTTTGGTTAAATATCATCAGCTGACTAAAGGTAGCGTCGACACGGTGGTGTTGTCTTTGCTTTGACCGGGCGGCAGGAGCAGCACGGCCGGACTTTACATTAGCTTCTCGCTTTGTTAGCCACTGGACTCCGGAAAGAGCACATAAAGTTAGTTAGCTGGCGTCGCTACGTGGTGTTTCCTAGCCGTGCATTTAATGCTAGGCTACGTAGCTAGCTAAAGCCCGCACAGCTAGGCTAGCACTGTACAACTTTTTGAGGTAGTTCAAAATGCTTGTTGATTGAGGTTGAACAGGAAACCATTTCCTAATCCAGGCTATCGTCGTCGGCTAACGCTAGCTCCCTGTCTGGAAACACCGGGTGAGCAAACCGAAAGTGCTTGAATCAGTTTAATGTGCTAACAGTGGTAGTTGTGTGTACATTAGCCATGGTGATCTATGGGGGTTTCTGTACATGAGCTTAGATGTTGCTGCCTCTTCGATTAACTTGACCCCATGAATCTCAGATACCACTTGTTGAACTAATAAATCACGAGTTCCTTTCTGTTGCTACAAATAGTGCACGTTTACCTGTTTTAAAGACCAGCTCGGTTAAATGCTACATTCCTCTGACATTCCAGACAAGCTGATGTGTCTTTTTAACTCACAGTTTCTCCACAGACTTTGGTCAAGTCATGGCAGATGAAAACACACAGTTCTGTGGCAACTGGTAAATATCACTAAGTTACAATATTTGATCAATAAATTTGATTAAGACTGCAACTCGATTAATCTTGATTTATCTGTTGATTATTTTCTCTATTAATCGATTGTTTGATTTGGAAAATGTCAGAATATTGCGAACAATGTCCATCAGTGTTGCCCCAATGCCTAAGATGACAAATGTTCACCTTTAACCCTCATGTCGTCCTGCGGGTCAAAATTGACCCGTTTTAAAGTTTGAAAATGTGGAAAAAAACATATTTTCACAGTGAAATTTCTGATGTCCACATTTTCAACATTTTTAGGAAATTTTTGAAAATTTTTTGGTGGGAAAAAAGTAATGTTTAAAAAAAAGTTTCTTTAAGAACATTCGGAAAAAAATTAAATTTCGCTGGATTTTGGTTGATTTTTTTTCTGATTGATATATATATATATATATATATATATATATATATATATATATATATATATATATATATATATATATATATATATATATATATATATAAAAATAAAAAATCATTTTAGATATTTTTAGGATTTTTTGGAAGATTTTTATTCATTTTTTGAAAATATTTACAATTTTTTCAAATTATTCTTTTAATTTTTATTTTTGCCAAATTTGGGGATTTTTCTTTTTTAAATAAAACTTTTAAGGGAAACTTTGAAGGTATTTTTGGCATTTTCTTCCTGAAGATTTTGCAAAATTTTTTTGCTGATTTTTTTTGGATTTTTTTCAGACAAGGGAACAATTTTTTTTAGTGCCCATAAATGAGGACAACAGGAGGGTTAAGAGGCAGGAGTAAATAAAAAATTTAAAAAATGCACTCAAACTAGTGAATCAGTATGACAGCTTAATGATTAATTGTTACAGCTCAAAACTGAATTGATTGTGACCACTGTTTCAGTATCTTGCTTGTTTTTTGTTTTTTTGTTGTGTGTGTGTTTTTTTTTTAGCAAACATGACATTCCAGAGGCTAATTTTACGACCCATGAGATCCACTGCAGAAGAAACATTGCGCTGTGCGATGTGTGCCAGGAACCAGTGCCCCGGGCAGACCTTCAGGACCACAAGCAGCAGGAGCACACACAGGTAACATCTGAACACTAGTGCTGGAGATTTAAACATTAAATCAGCGATAGATGGCACCCAGGTAGCTCGACTGGTTGAGCGAGTGACCCACGAACAGGGGTTGTGGTCCCCGATGCAGCGGCCAGGGCTTGATTCCAGCTCATGGCCCTTTGTTGCAGGTCTTCCCCTCATTTTTTTCTCCCTACTTTCCTGTCTGCCTCTCTACTAACCTATCCAATATAGCCAACAAAAGGCCAAGAAAATAACTTAAAACAAAAAAAATCAGCCATAGATGTGTGTTTCTTTTAAGTGTGGTCTGTCGCCAGAAGAGGGAAAAACGTGTGTAATCTGCACAACATGAAAAATTAATGAATATGTGTGAACCTTAGTTATTTCTCCCAAACCCAGTAACCAGTAAACTGTGAAATGAACCAGGGACCTCTGTTATTATTATGCGTTCAGACTGCTATTTTTAAGTCATAGCAATTTGTCACTACACTAGACTTTATAGAGGGAATTCTTGTATGTTTTGGATATTTTTGAGTCTGTTGGATATGATTTCACTGTATTTGGGGACCTCATGTGTGCTTTATTCCTCATTTTACAAGCCATTTTTTGCATAAAGTATGTTTATTTTCGGGGCTGCACAGTGGTGTAGTGGTTAGCACTTTCGCCTTGCAGCGAGAAGATCCCTGGTTCGCATCCTGGCTTTCCCGGGGTCTTTCTGCATGGAGTTTGCATGTTTTCCCTGTGCATGCGTGGGTTTTCTCCGGGTACTCCGGCTTCCTCCCACAGTCCAAAAATATGCTGAGGTTAACTGATCATTCTAAATTGCCCGTAGGTGTGAATGTGAGAGTGATTGTTTGTCTTTGTATGTGGCCCTGCGACAGACTGGTGACCTGTCCAGGGTGTCCCCTGCCTTCACCTGAGTCAGCTGGGATAGGCTCCAGCTCCCCCCGCGACCCTACTGAGGATTAAGCGGTGTATAGATAATGGATGGATGGATGTTTATTTTCAGTATCAGTTACTCTTTATAATCTTCCTCAGCTTATTCTAATTGTAGGCTGGCTAATGCAGCAGTTCTGTCAATGAAAAATCACTGCAGTCACCAGTGACCTCAAGTCTTTGTCTTAAAGTAAACGATTAACGACAAAGCAATGTCAAACTGAGACTGTATAATGGTAACTGTAATATCACCGTGTTTTCATTGTAGATTACATGCAAGTGTGGCTTGAAGATCGAAAAGAATCACATTGAAGCTCACCAGGTACTGAAGACCATTTTCCTTCCCTATTTATAAATTTAATATTTAACCACCTTGACTAAAAACCCTCTAAATGTGTTTCCTTATGATGATTGTCTCTTTCAGAGCTCTGAATGCTCTCAGCGGCTGGTCCCGTGCCAGTACTGTGAACTAGAGCTTGTTTTCAGTCAGTCAAAAGAGCATGAGGACTATTGTGGCACACGCACTGAGCCTTGTCCTCACTGCAAGTGCAATGTAATGCTGAGGGAACAAGCTGTGCATCCAGTCTTATGTGGAAGCCTCACGCCACCCCAAGAGAGGAACAACAGCAGGATGAGCCGCAGTCCAGTGGAACAGTCTCCGGGTCAATGGTTTGAAGCCCACTCCATCCGAAACCTCCTAAGAGCCCAAGAAAGAGGCCCCAAGAACAACAACATCAGTGCAGCAGAGCATCAGTCATTTCCTCGCCCATTTGATCCCCCAGTTTATAACGCTTCAAGGGCACCTCAGGCCTCAGGAGACTGGAAGAATCCTGCACCACAGAATACACCATTTAGCCGCTGTGAGTGTACTTTTTTAAAATTCATTGTAGTGTAATAGGAAAATGTGGCAACAGGAATTAATTTGCCACTGTCTGCCAGCTTTAAATAATTGTACCAGCAGTTTAAAAGTGCCTTGAAGAGTTGTTCATTGAAGTGTTATTTTTCCTTGTGTGAGAAAGTCTTTCAAAATGAGTTTTGCAGGCAGAAGCCCCTGGAAAATATTAATTTGGAGAGATTTTGCAGCCTCAGCAATAGACACAAAGGTGGTCATTGGCAGAGGGCCAAAGAATGCACTGAACATGTTGCCAAGTTGGGACTGTGTGTATTGTAGTGTCAGCAATATGGAACTTAAACCATGTGATGTAAAAGTAGGAATTTGACTTGAAAGGATTGAAAAAAAAAATTAAACAGAATAAATCCTCGTAATTTAAATATGTATTGTTGTACTCTGAATGGACCTGATGCTAATGCTAATTTAGCTACAAATCTTTTCTGAGTTGATTCTGAAATTGTCTTTTAGTGCTGGGGCAGAGTGATTTCCAGCACAGCAGCAGCAGCAGCATGTGGCCACGCAGCGAGCACACACTGGATGAGGACTCGTCGGGCCTCGACTACATGTTGGCTCTCAGCCTGCAGAGTGATGGAGAGTCTATGGGGGGAGGCATCGAGGGCAACATGTGGAACGACATCTGGGATCACAAGATTGGGAAGTCTAACACCTCCGTGAACTCTCCACTGTCTCCGCCCAACAACAACTACCCAAACTTCTCTGTAGGGACAAGCTCAAGTGCTGTCCAGGACCACGATCAAACAGGTAAGTAAGTGTTGATTAGAATGCTTCACTTTGTTCTTCTGACAGTTTGTTAATTATATTAAATTGTTTTTATAGATGCCATGCTGCCTTGTGAGTTTTGCGAAGAGCTGTTTCCAGAAGAGGACCTCATTTTGCATCAGGTTTGAGAATGCTTCTTGCTACATCATCGCTTAAATGTCTAATGCATGATGCTATGATTTTTGTAGTTTAGAATAACATTTTTGGCACACATACCTTAAATATGGGAATTAAATTGAGACTGAAGCAGACCAGAGTCTAAACATGTGAACGGCACGCCTACAACCAGTCAGCCTTCTGGAAAACTGTCACTCGGCTCAATCTCATATAAACAAAAGCACCACAATCACAATAGATTAACAGATTGCCTAAAAGACTACCATGTGTCACATTAATAGACTAGTGGAATATTTACTTTCAGTGTTAATAAGACTGTTCAGTTGTTGTTTTTTTTTTTTTGCCGATTTTTCAGCTGTGAGATGACATGGTTCAGATTAGCTAGAAACCAAATGTTTCTTGTTGGGATGGCACCCAGAAGATATTTCAACAATAGAAAAAAATACAAATGAGCAGCTGATTATCCTCCAGACTACTTGCCCCCGTCCCATTGTTGCTCATTGTGGGCTCATTATTCATTGAAATTTATAATCCTCAACCTCTATGGAAACAGCACAACCATAGCTAAAACTAGAAGGAGTTTAGAAATGTCTCTTGTGTATTGCAGTTAAAGCTATAATGCCATACATCATGAATTATTTATTTTTTACAATTTACATTCGAATCTTTGGGGAAAAAAACCCTCATAATCAACATACACATCACTTTTCCAAGTGCCAACAGTGTTACTAAAATCGCATGATGTCTCTAAGTGATATTGATATTTTACGACTTAGATTTGTGCTTTCTTTCCATACTTGTATATGCTCTGTGTAAACACAGGCCTCAGTTCAACCAAATAGTCCCGTAATGTTTGTCTTAGAATCGCTGGTTGAACGTGAGTCGTTCATGGTTTCTTGGTTGCTGTTGTTATAGTTTCTGGTTCTGATAAATCATGTAATTTTGGATATTTTTTCAAAGATAAGATGCCTTTCAAACCTACTAGCAAATTTTGGGGTTCAGGGGCTCAAAGTAAAAGGTAATATTTACATTTAAACCTTTATGCCAATAATTAAAAGCTTGTTAGTTGTAAGGAGCCTTTGTTCATGTTGTAGTTTTGGATTTATTTGCATTTAGCTTGTCTTACTTATTGTTTTGTCCTTTTCCTAGTTAACTTTGGTAGCCAGGTAACTGTGTTTAAAAGACTTTTACCAGTGAAACATAAACATCATAAACTAGCTCTCCATTGACAATTCTTGTCTATATTAGAGTAGAATACACATTTAATGTCTGAGAAAAGCCTGCCAAGCTGTTTCAGTCTACAACACATCATACTAGGAAAAGACAGTTTGTGATTCCACGTCAGTGCATCATGTCCATATGCATGACCAAACAACAGCTGCATTAAAACAACCAGAACCAGACTGATAGATAAAACCAGCCTGACTCTGGTCGTCTGCTCAATGACTGAGACTAGTATTGTTTTTCTGTTGTCTTTGTTGTTGTTTTGGAGCTATTCATTGTTGTTTCTCAAAGAGTCAGGTTATAATTCACCATATCTCCCTCTTATTTTTTTTAAATTTCTGCAACATCACTGGTGATCTCCTTCAACAACTACAGATGAAATTAGCTTTTAGCCATATCTGGTACAGTTACTGTAACGTGATAATTTCCTGTTTAAAGAAAAAGTAAATTAAGTTAAAAAAACGGCCTTCTTCCCCCTGCCGACTATCTGCAGCTGACATTTTGTCTTCCATCTCACATTCATACTGCTTTCTGTTTAACGTTCTAAAACCTGTCCGCCCTAAATTATCAGATAGCAAGCGAGCATTTGCATACCGTTCTTTATCTTTTACTGTTCACAGTCCAGTTCACGCACTTGCCTGTTTGAACAAATGGGCCTTATCTTGATGTAGGTGGAACATTCTGGTTCAACTCAGATCAGTTTAATGTTAGATGTAAACTTGTTGTAAACTTTTCTTTGTTTCAGACTGGCTGCAGTCCAGCTTCTGCCTTTGCGTCTTTCAGCAAGCAGCCCTCATCTCCACCCAAAGAGGACAGGATGGGCAGGAATGCTCCAGGGCTGATGCACGGCTTCCCTGACACTCTGGCTTCCAACATCCCCACCTTCCCTCGCTCAGTGTCCCCGGCCTCCTACAGTCCCCCAGCCAGTCCACTAGAGGGCGATGTGGTCATTCCCTGTGAATTCTGTGGCGTTGCTCTGGAAGAGGCTGTCGTCTTTCACCATCAGGTATGTCATCAGTCATGTTACAGAGCCACTGGATGTTAATGACCGTATTAGAAAATTATTCAGACACGCCTTGGGTTATCTTAAATAATGTGACATTGTTACTGGCAGTTTAATACATTTTGAAAAGCTCATCTGTAGAGATCTGCACTTTAAAACTTAAAGAATCCGCCTTTAAAGCTCATTCCTGAGTATGTATTCAAGAATACTGAAGAATACATGTTGTCAGGTCATGTGATATTTGATTGTTTGTGTGTTTTTGTGTCCAGGACAAATGTGATATGCGTCCTCAGGCTGGCCATCCACTGAATAATATAACGAAACCATCCATCAAAAAACCACTAAGCCCAGCAAAAGACGCCTTTGGGCAGATGTCTCCAGATTTTCAGAGGACAATAAAACACCAAGGTAAGATATGAATTTTGTTCAGAATATTTTAAGAATGTAATGCTGAAAGTAAATTATTTATGGAAAAATTATGAGAAATCTGATGAAACCTTGTGCAGTGTGGCAGAAGCACAACCAGATACAAATACTGAACAGACTTTGTACCTCAACAGTGTTTAAACAGTTTACATAAAGGGAAGTGTGGCTGATTTACAACCACTTCAGGTTTATTCCTCACTCACAGCACAGGTTAAGAGACACAGATAGAGAGGATAACTTTGTGTTACACCAGGACAACGCAGGCATGATATAGTGTCTCTAGTAGACATTTATGATAATTCATGGGATGTGAAAACCCTGTTAAGTGGAAACTTCAGAGAAGAGTGTTCTCTTGGAACAGGAAATAACTTCTCATTGTGCATGAACAAAAAATGAATTAAAAATAAATCCATTCTCGTTGACATGGCTCCAGATCTCTGCATTGCTTGACATATTTGTGCAGCACATCAAACAGAATTAAGTATGAAAAATCATATATAATAATACATGAAGGGAGATGAATTGTGTTTCAGTCTGACAGTCAGTTAACTGTTTAGTGCAGTTGCCTCCTCATAATCTCTGCCTTTGGAGAGACTTGCATGTCATTAAATTTTTAATTTTTAATTTTTTAAACTTTTTGAGTATGTGGAGTTTTTTGTCTGTTATTATTAAGTTTGATTAGTCCTTTCTTTTTTAAATGTGTTTAAATGCAGTTGAATAAATTTGTAAGATACAAAATGTTCAATCAGAAGAATTCTAAACAAAAAAGTAAAGTTACAACTTTTAAACACTTTGGACATTGCATCAGGAAACTTCAGAACACACAACATTCGTATTTCATGAAAAGCTATTTTAGTGGATTGCATTATAGGGTCAGTAGGCACAGCATGCACTGGCTGTTTTGTCTGATCACTGTCTGCATGTGTGTTTACTTACGCATCCTGTTTATACTCTCAAACCTATAGCCGACTTCCTGGAGGCGGACTTTGGATTTGACAGGGACACAGCACCAGGACAAAACCTGAGGGGACAGCAGAGAGGCTACATCGGCCTCCCGAGTCAAAGAAAGACGTCCAACTGTGACGTTTCTGTGAAAAACAGACCTCAGCAGGGCAGGGAAGCAGAAGGAGCTCATTTACTGTTCTGTGACACCGACAAACCCGGTGCTGCATCTCTAAAGGGGTAAAAGCAATAAATTCATTGGAATTACTTTAGCTCTACTGGACCACTTTAGAATTTCTTGAATATTATTTTTGCTGTATTTTAAAGATGTTTTTAGCATATTATAAACATTCTGATTTAATGTTGTGTGTCCATCAGACTTCATCTCCCAGAAAATAAAGAAGGGAGAGGGAACAGAAGGAATCCAATAGCAAAGGTACACTTACATTTTGTATTGTTTTCAGCAGATGATGAACAGGATTGCCTGTGGATTTGATCATTGTGTGGGTTGTGGTCGTGGTCCAAATGGAAAAAACATTATCACCTTCTGTATAGTCAAGCTTTTAAGTTGGGGAGAAATATGAACACCTGCATGAAATTGTTCATTGCAGTGGTGCCATTTTTCCTTTTTGCCATTCTTAATTTTTTCTTTTACTTCCTTTCGATGCCAGTTGATGTGAAATATTAAAAACTTGTGCAGGTCTGATACACCTGTATCAATCGAATCAGATCACTTCTGTTGGGCAAAGCTTTAACACCGTTAAACAAGTTTCAACTTTGTGTACAGTAACTGCAAAAGCTAACAGGAGTTGTATTCTAAATTTTGGAATTTTCCTTACCAAATCAAATTTTTTAAACCAGTTATTAAGTATTCTCAGTCCCTTCTGTTAACAACAAATTATTCAAGCAACATAAAAATACCAGCACAGACAAAAACAACACAGACATGTGTACTACTATTCAAAAATGTAGCATAAATAGTTAGGATATAAAGTATTTATGTACAATTGTATCATAAATATAAAGTTGAAAGTGAATCCTGACCGAAGTGCTTAACAGAGAGTCAAAATTTGGGGGATTTTTTTCATGTATTGCAGTTCAATAAAAACACAGACATAAGAGGATCTATGTTAATTGATACTAGCATAGAATATCTGTAAAATATTAATAGCACCAAAAACAAGTAAAAGCAAGCACAAGACGGGCCAGTCATCCCCTAATTACTATTAAAAAGGAAAAAAAAGAATCTAAACTGATGATTAGGTGGATTTTTAAAGGTATTTGAAGAAAGATGTATGTGAGTGAATGACAAACTTTTGTATTTGGGATTGTAATAAAAAATGCGAGATCACTTTTGGATTTTAACTCAGTGGAATGACGAGCAGTGGTAAATATGCAGATCTGAAAGTCCAGAGATGGAAAAGAGATGAAGAACAGAGATACAATCTGGTGCAAGTCAATACGAAATTTAAAAGCAGTTAAGATTCTTTTGCAAGTAAATACACTCTGTCGGAATTGATCGGAAGCTGAAATTTCTGTAATGTTTTTTGCTTTAATTTTTCTTCATTGGCTTTTTAATTGTCTGTAAAATGATGATTTTTAATTGTATTTTTTTATGGTTGCAGTTACCCAAGAAGCAGAATGAAGAGCAGCAGGAAGAGTGAGAGCTGTAACTCATGGAGAAATAGACAAACCAAATCTCCTGCTCTGCTTTTCATGTATCTTTTTTGCACACTTTTGAAAATGAAACCTTTACCTATCTGATAAGTGCCTGTGGGAGTATCAGCAACTTACAGTTTATATTTTGAAGAATTTTACTATCAGCTCTGAAGCAAGTAATTTGGTTTATTCCTGCATATTCTGCTTTATATCAAGGCTTGTTACAATTGTTTAATTGTCTAACTTCCAGCCTTAACAGATAAACTCTAAGATGGATATAATTTACTCTGAATTAGATTTTTTTGTATTAACTCTACAAGTTGTGTCGCGGCTGATTAAGAACGCCGAGAACATCAAAGACAGACACATGACTTTGTCGGTGTGCATTTGTCGAACTTAATCTTTACCTTGTTACTTCAGCCAAGGACGTTTTGTTTTCACCTCTGTTCTCCAGTTACTTCAGAGTATTCCTCAGTGTTCCCATCGGTTTCTGCATCTTTGTGTAACCTAAAGCACTTTGATAGATTATTTTGTTAAAAAAAGGGCTTGTGGAACAGATTTGATAAGTTTATGCATCTCTGACCGAGAACAGATTAACGGTATTATTGAACATTTGTCTTTTTATACTGTTGAACATTTGTCTTTAATAATTTGTCTGTAACTACTCAATAATATTTAGATTTTTTTAAAATTGTACCTACATATCTATATATGTGATGTTATGTTGAGATGTTCTTTGGAGCCTGTCTCCTGTCTAATGTTCCTCTCAGTAGTATGACAAACTTTTGTTTTGCTCCTCTGAATAAGATTTAAGATTGATAAGATGTATTTTGTGTGTAACATATAGGGTCCACTTTAGAAATACATATAAACTAGGCAATCACAGATGGTTGAGTCTGCAGTGTTTGCTTTTCTGACCAACAACCTCAAGTAGAGAGCAGCAGCTGAGTAGTGAAATCACCTGATGTGGTGTTTAGTTGGACTTCAGGCACACAGCTGACTCCTCCTGTTTCAGAACAACTGTCTTGATGCTCCCACTCTTGTGTGATTATTAAATGTTTTAATGAGGGTATCAATGGTTTCATGGCAGCCGTTTGTATTTAGTCAGCGTTGGTTCATACCTACATCTAAACAACCTCAGTTAACCAGTGATTTTACCAAGCTGTGGTAAGAAGTATAGCTCAACTGTCTCTTTTTATTTCTCATATTTTCAGCCAGTTAACCCCTCAGGAGCTGCTTCTTTGTTTCATGTTTCTGACTATATGTGGTTACCTACGTGAAGGATTATACATGCTGCAAGAGAGATACATTTTTAACTCTGTTTGATGTTGCAGGACACCAGTATTTCTGTCGTGCCAGAGTCCCACATTGGTTTTTTTGTGATTATTACAATCACGAAAAAGACAACATGCTGAGTGTTATTGGAGGGATTTTGCATCGGTGCATTTAAAAGTGGCTGTCATCTGAAATAGTTGAGATCATGTCTTGCCAACAAAACTGCAAGTGTTTGAATTATTATGTCTTTAAGAATCAACATAAAACATATTTTTAGGAAAAATACACTAATCTCATGCACTCTGTTTTTGTAGTGGGAATTTCCAGACTTTATTTCTACTAAACCAATTCCAGTATTTTCACACTTGGCCAACAAAATAGACAAAGAAAATAAAGTAGCAAGTGTTTGTTCACCAGAATTCTGTAGCTGGCCACATGGAGAAGCATTTTAAGAAGTAGTCAAACCTCCATAATGGGAAATAAAATGCCATTGGTGTATTTTCCAGGCCTGTAATTTCCATTCACTTTACTTAGGAAGGTTCCTGGAAATACAGTTCTCTGTAAGAGCCGGGGCATCCCTGGGCAAATTACATGTTTTGTGGATTTTTGAAGTGAAAACAGGTAATTACAACACAGCAGCAAACATTAAAACTGTCACTTTTTATTTCTTTAACCTAAAAAGCAGATCAAAAATTACACCGTAAATAGGGCATCTGTTTAGGCAGACACCACCATTTGCAGAAGTTTTTGCAGCCAGATAAGAGAGTTTATTATCTTGATTTCGGTGTTTTCTTGTCCTTACAGATCATCTTAAATTCTAAAATAATTTTCAGTCGGTGTTTTACTTGCAGCACTTGTGAAATCGACCCACAGATTTCTAGCAATGTTCATACGGTACTGTAAAGGGCATTGTTTCTTCTTCCACAGAGCCCCATAGCAGAATATTTATACTCCTAATCGTAACGTTGGCAAAGTGCTACGTTAATCAAATGCTGCTAACTTTTTCTCTCAACACTTGTTTGATCATTGTGGTTGAAGGGCTCAGTTTTAGCTTCATCTGTGCACAGCACTGGTTTCCAAAACAGCTCTGGCTATATTGATGTACTGCACACGTTGTCTCTTGTGATGAAATCACTCTTGAGTTTCCCTTTGATGACTTACACTAATAGGTCCTGGCTGTACATCCACAGTGCAGAGTGGAACATTGCACCATCACTCCTACGGCTGCTAAACCCTCCTGTAGCTCCCTTCTAGTCATACGGGGGTTTTGCTTTGCTTTGGCTAGACCTCGCTGTTGTTTTCTTGTACGGGGGAAAAAAACACTCTGGCCCGTTGTATTTTTTTAAACACTTGTCTTGGGCAATGGCGCCCTTGTAAATCAGTGATGGGGAAATTGTTGTGGTGAAACATTCTATAAAACAAGCAGCGCTGCTTTATTGCATGATCCATATCTTTGACAAAACTTGACATTGTCATTGTGGCAGGGTGCTGCTTGAAGGTTGTTTCCCGCCATGGAGGGGATTTGATAGGAGAGTTGAAATCTGTGTAAAATACATGGAGGAAGAGGGGGAAGAGAGGATTAATTTCTCCCTCTATAAGAATGATAATGAAGTGCAGCCAGCCCATTCTGCATAATGTGCTGTTAGTGCTAGAGAATGGTCTGACTGTTCAACTAGGCAACACAGGAGTGTGTGGTGTGGCTGATCAGCGTGTGATTCCCAGTTTGTACTGTCTAAGTAAATAAAAATGAAAAATCCAAGTGTTTCTTTGTTGTCTGAATAGAGTTGCTGAAAATGTTCCGACAACATTATCCAGAACAGAGTTTGAGTAGATGTGAAACAGTGGCACTGATCACCCTCCATACTGAGTCGCTGTTTCACGTCCTCCCACACAGCGGCGCGCTTTGAATGAGCGCCGGGAGCAGCCGGAGACCCGGAGGGGCGGAGTTACACCTTTGAGTGGGAATCCTCTGTTCAAAAAGCTGCCAACGTCCACTTGTATGAGTGTTTCTGCTTTCACTGCTGCTCCAGAGACAACAGAAGAGGACCGAAATATGCTCTGAACAAGCCGGAAACTGCTTCACTTTTTTTTGACTCGCAACAGAAACAAAACTTGAGAGAAACTGCAAAAAAGAGACAATAAGACAAGAAAGCAAGATAGCGAGTCGTGCAGGTGGAACACGTTGCTGACCGGGGAACCACATCACAGCTTCTCGACTCACCTGAGGCCGAGCAGAAAGACTAAAATGTCCCTAGAGACATATTCAGCGCTGGACGAGTCCTCCCTGCGAGCCCTGGTGAGTACATGGATGGAGTTTAACAAAGTGGCTCTAGTCTGTGTTTCTGTTTATCATTTTAAACCTCCACAGCAGCTGCACCTTGTATTTAAGTCAAACTAGGTGATTCCTTTGTTTGGGGAGAAGATCTTAGAAAGAAATGTGCACTTTAATGCTCATAATTGTGTTTCTAGGGATCGTAAATATCCTCAAATACAACATGTTGACTGAAGAGCAGCCAACACTTTACCCCTGTGATAGAGTATAATAGTTTTTTGTTTTTTTTGTCCCCTGGAAGTCTCTCTCTTTTAGTACTGACACCTGACAGGTAGGATGTGTAAGTATTAGGGTTAATCCTGACAGGTGGTCTGCACACATACACTGCTGCTTTATTAGCTCTGTCTGCACAGTTCATCCTCCCTGTCTCAGTGCAGGTCAGGAAAAGTGTGAAGTATATTTTCAGTGTTTACCTCGAGCAGACTGAAAAAAATAGTTGTTGGGAGGTTGTTTTGTTTTTTTTTTTGTTTTTTTTTGCAATAGGGTACCTGCTTAGATTGTGTGTCAAGCAAAAATGCCAACATTTGCTCATTCTAAATGTGAAAATCTGCTGCTTTTATGTAATTTTTGTCCAGTAAAATTGAAAATTTTGAGGTAAAGAAAAGCTGATTCGGAATATTAATAGGCATTTTTCCAGACTTTTAGTCAACTAGTCACTTAATTAATTGTCAACTATTTTGATAGTCAATCAGTTGGTTTGAGTCACTTTTTAGGAATAATAGTCAAAATCCTTGGATTCCTTAGTTTCAAATGTGACTATTTCCTGGTTTTCATGGTAAATGCTCAGTGATTGTGAAATGTAATGTTTGTAATCTTGTGTTTCTCACCCATTTACGCTCGCTCACTAATCGTTTCTTTGCTCCTCCATGACACTGAACTGAATGTTTTTTAGTTGTGTGCAATAGAAGACAGTTGGAAATGTCATCTTGGGCTTTAAATGCCACATCTCATAGACCAAACAACTGATTAATTGGTTGAGAAAGTAAACTACAGATTGACAGTGAAAATAATAATTAATAGTAGCCCAAAATAAAATAAGTAACTTGCAGATTGTTTTGTAAAGAAAACAGCTGTTGGTTGAAGCATTGGAATGAACAAACTCTATGACATAAAGATTAAAGGAGTTGGCTGCTACTGAAATTATGAGACAACATGTCCGATGTGTGAACAACACAAAAGTACTGATAAGAAGAATGTGTCATGTGGTAGAAAGTCTAGGAAGTGTAAGACTGGCCGGTTCACAGTCACATTAGTCACGTTGTAATTATTTCCTGGGGCGAGCGTTCATCCGTCTAACACATATATCATGACACCTGCAAGACGGACACATTTACAAGGACGCATGAGTCAACCTGTCCTTGTTCAGACGCCGTTACAGTGAGTTTGTCTGAATCACTAAACATACGCAACAATTGAACATGAAGCATCTGGCAGAAGTAGTCATACTTCTGGTATTGCCTAATGTAGAGAGAAAAAAGATGATTTTATTTCTTTTGTGGTCTCTGTATTGATATTTATCCATCAGGTGTCCCAGTAGAACTCTACATGCTACATGATTAGTTCGAGGATAATCAGAGAGTTGAACATCCACTGATTCTTTGTTTCTTACAGTTCTCGACTCTAATAACTTCAGGGTTTGGGATTCAGAGAGTTAAACTACACTTCTCTGTTTGTAACTTAACTTTTCAGTCATTATCCTCACTAGCTGATTTCCTAAGAATGTGTACTTCAAGAGGAGCCTGTTACAGAGAAAGCATTTTGATTGCTGTTGTTGGAGATCAGTAAACCTGACAAGAGAAGGCTGTTTACTTTGGAACCATGTATGCAGCGCATAAATGTAATGTTTAGTTGACCTGCGTGATGCTATTTAAACCGTATCCATTATTTCCCCAAAGTCTGGACTCGTCTGGCCAAGATCTACAGTCGCTTTCTTCCCATAAGTTACTAAAGGACAAACTTCTACCACAAGTGCCATTATACTAGTGGGAGAGCAAGAGAATGTCGAGGAATTGATATTTTCCCTTCAGAGAAATGATTTACTTTTAACCAGAACATTGGTGGCTTTGATCAGTTGATTTATGAGTTTATTTATAGAAGAGCAGAGCAGGAAAAGTGAGTCAAACTGAGCACAAAGGAGGAAAGACTAAATGGTCACTGCAGATAAAAAAAAGAATATTACTGCATTACATTTGATTTATTAGAGCTCCACTCTGACAGGTGTTTGAGAACCACCTTCTGCAGTATTTAACTTCAGAGACACATCAAACCTCCACTTATTGTTTTTGGAGAGCTCCACTGAATCTTCCTGTGTGGCCCCCGTCCTGCGACAACTTTCTGCAACTCGCATCACGCAGACACAGGAATTTATGGCTTTTATCTTCACGTGATAAACGTTATTCAGCCAGTACCGAGATGGATTCTAAATGCCTCATCTCCCTGCTTGATGCTGCGTTCGTGGAGCCTCCCCACAGCTTCCCTCCCTCACATGTGACCAGCAGCTAGAAGGTCACCCAGATCCCACATTTTCACTGATGATGTTTGCGGTGACTCGAGTGTCAGCGTTTTCCACAGTGAACTGGGATTTAAAGGAAACAAACTCCTGTTACGCAGAGGGGAAGTTCATACGAGGCTGTGATGACATTTAAATCCAGCTTGACAGGCTTGAATGAAGCCTTTAGTTATTTTATGAAATATAACGCCGTACTCTGTGGCGTTGTGTGAATTCAGAGTTGTTTTTCAGGACACTAGTAAAAGATGACGGACATTTGGAGATGCCCGAGCTTAATTAAACTGGCAGTAAATCCGGGTGGAGGAGCTGCTATTAAACAACGGTTGGATAGCGAACACACACTCCAGTCCTGTGTTGTACTTAATGAACTAAACAGTCAGAAGGTCATATGGCGGCCTTTCTAACGCCACTAATCCCATCTCTACACTTCTATTCAAAGCGCAGGCTGCCTTTTATATTGCTCATTTAATCCACTCCATGGCAACCAGGAAAAGCATTTTTCTTTTCTCTTGGCTGCCACCATTATTTAAATATCCACAAAAATAAGCAGTTGGTGTCCCAGTTTCCTTGGGAGAGGAGCTGAGAGGATGTTTGCTGTGGGTCATCTGTCTGAATGGAGCTTCTGTGGCCACAAAGACACTAAAGCTGCCGAGGCCAGTTGGAGAAAAGCTCGTTCCAGCCGAACCGCTCCAACCACTGTCACTTAATAGCAGACTTTATCAGCTGATTGTGAGCTTGGAGGGTGATTGTTATCAGCTGTTACGCCTCTGAATCGGGCTGTGTGGAAACCGTTTCCTGCGTGTGAAACCTGCAGGACGAGTCGGGTCTGCAGGTGTCTGTTGTTGTGGCACTTGTGCTTCTGCCTGCACAGCTAAGAATAAGGTTTGACTCTGGCGTCTGTCAGCCACACCATCATCTCCCTTCTAATTATCTCTGAAACGCCCCAGCTGCCCTGCAACCCAGGAGGAATGCAGAAAAAAATCCAAATGTGTGACATAAGTGCTGGCATAAAATCCCATTGTCTTGCACTTTTGGTAGTGCACAACTTGGCCTTTTTATATTTCTGAATTGACTGCTTGGAGTGTTTTCCGCTGGTGGCGCCTGCAGGACTCATTTCACATGCTGGATGAATCACATAATGATTTGTAACCAGTCTTGCTAGCCCTGTGACTGTCCTTTCTCCCTGGTGAGCGAGAGGCATTCGCACATGTTTAAAATAGGGCAGTTTCACTCTGTGGTCCAGCCTCGCTGATGTATGGGACCCCTGGGCCCTGGTTTTATGGCTCTCTGGACCCTTTGTGAGTTGACAAGAGCTCAACGGTTACAGTCAGAGAGGACGAATGGGTTTGTTTTGTAGGATCTTGCTATGGCCGCCAGATTCTTCTTACCCTCTTGAGGACGGGAGCTGAAATGTCAGCCTCATCATCAGGAATAAATCGGAAATTTTATGCGACATTACATACCTGTTGTCTGGGACATTTTCAGATATTTATGCAGCGCGTTTTTAAACAGAAAAATTATCAGGTGCTACAGTTGTTAAAGCATCTTCTTTGTTTTTGTATCGATATATAAATGAAATTGTAGATGATAACGTAAGACATCAGAAGTCCTGACATTGGTTTTGGCTTTGATCAAAGATGCTGCAAAGTTGCCTTAAGTCCTTCTTAACAAGCTGTTGCATGCAGCAGATCTTCCTCTGAATACAGCCTCCTTCTCGTCACCACATAAACAAACAAAGGCGAGAAAAGAGAGTCTGAAGCACTTTCTGCTCCTGATAACGCCTTCTGCGTTGGGATTTATGAACATAGCTCCCTTTGACCTCTGTGGATGTTTACATGGTGGTTTTTGTAGGTGTGGAGTATAAAAACAGTTTCACACGCTGCACACCTGATTTTTTTTTCCACCCAGCCTGTCATCATTCCCACAGGTATTTACTCCACCAGCACTTCCTGTATGATTAAGTTTCAAAGGTGTCAGCGAGGAGGTAATGAAGACCTGAGCTGTGAACGGTTTAACTTTCAGGGTAGATCTCTGTAAACTGACACAGTTTTTCTACCGAGTCCATCACAGTCCACATGAATGTTGAGGGGGCAGAGAGATAACAAGCTGCATGTTTGTTTGCTAAAATGGGAAAGTCTTGTTGCTGGATGCTGCTATAAATAGCCGGTCATATTTTGGCTCTGAAATGGATGAGAAAAGAAAAGCCGTGAACTTTCAAATGGTCTGGTCTTTGGCCTTTCAGTGGGTTGCTGCTGCAGAACGGAAAATCAGAGTGAACTTGACACAGCTTTATTTTAGCTAATATTTACGGCTTGTTTGAATGTGTAAGTTGAAACTGAGTTCAGTGGTAGACACTTGGTATTGTTTCATCATTTGGAAAAGTTTGATATTTCAAACGCAGGCGGCCGTTTGAATCAGAGCAGCAGTATTTTAATATTACCGCTGTTTTGTCATTTTAAAATGTCATAAAATCCTAATGTTGCTGTAAGATCAACAAAAGTGGTGCTCAGAGGGGGTGGTATTAGTGTCAGTGCTGTAATGTGATTATAGTCTTCTGGGTTTCAGGGTGTAAACATTAAATGTCACAGCTTACACTCACTGTCTGTGAATTTTGCCCTTCTGTGTGAGCCCATATATGGAAAAAAAATAGATATTTTTATGGAAATCATCCAAAGATCTAACATATTTAGAATGATTAAGCGGGAGAATGAAATACAGTTGAGTTCTTTTGTAACAAAAAACACAAATCAAACTAAAAAATGTTCACCAAAACACGGTGTGTTTTAATGTATTGAGTACGTTACCTTTATTTGCACTCTTTTTGAATGCTATAAATCATGTGTGTTAACATCCATGTTTAGCAGCTTGCTATCATCTCCTTCATTTGCGCTTCTTGGCTCTTTACCGGTAGCATTGCCCCCCTACTTCCAAGCTGTCACGGGGATCCACTCATAAAAACACAACTCCTAAGCTCTGCTACTTGTCAAGAACCCAACAGAAGAATTATTACCTAAAGTTGAATTTAAACGCAGTGAATGGTAAAATTTTGAGAATGATAGAACTTGACAAACGTCAGCTGCTTTCTGTGAAGTGTGAATCCACTGATGGGTGAACTGAGTTCTTTTTTTTTTTTTTTTTAAACATCAGATCGGAGACAGACTCTGCTGTCACAGCTGTTCTGGTCTTTTTGTTTGTGTGGTAAGTGATCCAGCAGAGAGGGTTTCTGAGGCCGATCTCTGTCTGTCTGGATCATCATTCTGCCAAATGGAAAGGGTCTGCATAAAGGATTTAAGGTGTGCTGTTTCCCCTCACCTCCTTCAGCCCCACCAGGCGTCTCTAAGATGGACAGCGAGCAAAACCTTCCCCTGAGTTTGATGCTTGAAGAGTTTTCTTTGCATTCAGACTCCTGTTAAATCCTGTTTTTCGTCCTCCGTTTCAGTGGTCTCCATGCCTGATATATCATTTCCCAAACAAACAGTCGTTTTGCAAATTGTGTGTTTTAATTTGTGCAAAAAAAATTTACATTTTAGTATAAAACTTGGTTGATGGTCACTGTGTGGAATAAGGAAGCTGTGTTTTCTCACAGGGGAAGAGAAAATTGAAGCTCATATCACCCCTAAGATGTTATCAAGATGCCTTTAATGTTTGGTGGCCATTGGCTTTTCCCAAACACAGACTCTCAGCTGTGAGGTACCAGAGCAGGGCGTCGGTCCAGTTTCATCAGTTTTTGGCTTTACATTGGAATACTTAGGTGTGGCTCTGTTTATAGAGAAAAATAGCATGCAGGAAACAACACGCAGCCGTCTGCAGGATCAGCCAAGTCACAGACCGAATGAAACCAATAAAAAATGATAAATATATCTCTATTTACCCACTTGGGAAAGAATGGTGTTTTTGAAATAGGAAATAAAACAGACAAAAAGACTAAATGTAGTCAGTCAGAAATGTAGAAATACTGTGGTTTTGGCTTTTTCTGTATCGACTCCCTCAGGAAGGAGCCATTTCCTGAAGTCCACTAAAATCATCAGGCGGATGTTGATGTTTTGCTTTCCTGCTTGCTGCTGTTAATGTTGTGGCACTCTGGAGATATACACACAGCTGATCTGTTAAATTTTGTTTGGCTTTGTCTGCCCGTCAGTCTGTCCCATGGTTATAGTAGATGTGAATTTTCGGTGTCAGCATGGCGGCTCTCATGGCTCTATTAGAACAGTTTGTTCTCTGCAGCCTAACAAAGTGCCTCCCTGATTTCCCTCCTGAGGGACACTCCTCTCACCTTCTGGCTCGTCCGTCATCAAACCAAAAGACTTTGTCAGGCAGGGCTTCCATTTGACCAGTGATGTCCCATATTTGGTGAGGATTCATCTTCTAGCTCTGCCTGTGACTGGGCTGGTTGAAACGCAGGATGTCTTTCTTATCTGTTTGTTCATGAAGGCTCTTTCCTCCTGAAATCTGTCACATCGTATCAGATCTTCTGCTCTTAACCGCCAAGGGAATATACCAATACACTGTACTAAAAGCTACAGACTGTTCCAGACTGTGCTGGTCTCTGTTTATTGGGTATAATGACATCAAAACTTTGGCCGACAAAACAGTGAAAGGAAAAAAGAAAATTCTGCTTCTGTGGGAAAAATGTTTTTTTTTTTGGTATGATTTTGGCGAAAGTACAATTTGAAATTCAGTTCTTGAAATAAAAAGTGAAGATCCTGGCAGCCAAACACATGGAAAACTGTGTAAATTGCCACAAACTATGTCCATTGAATCATACTGGTTAGGACTGAAGACAGTTCAGTTGCCTTCAATTTAAACTTCAGTCAAAGAAGACCAATAAAAACGTAAAATAGAAAAAAGAAAAAACACTAAATAAGATTTAAAAATTAGAAGTTTTATACAGTCTGGGTGTGTGGAGAAAGAAGTGATGGTACCAGACTTCTGTAGCCTGAGACGGCATGAACCGCTGCTTTACTACCATAACAAGTGTCACTGGTTTAGTTACATTGTGGAAACTGAGGTTTCTGGTTTTGGTAAGGAAAAAGAGTGCATGGAGTGAAAAGGATGTTATCTATAGTTCTCCTGTATCGATTCTTGCATTGATTTTCCCCAATTTTTGGCATTTTATGTGTGTAATCTTGAATCAATAAGACATTCAAACAAAGATCTACACGATATTCTCAAATGAACACAACATTTGATTCAAAAACATAAAATGAAAAGACCAAAAGCAAAGATTGCTGAGTAATTTGATCATTTTGGTAATAATTTACAGTAGCTCTGGATGATTAAAGGAAAACAGTGAGTCGGCGTTCTGCCTGCGCTGATGCTGGTTTAAACCCTGTCGTGAGGCCAACTCCCAAATGTGGGCCACAGTTGTCCTGATCAAGCTACAACTGACCTGGATACCTCAGAGCGACCTGTCGGCAGGTCTGAAGAGAAACGCACTCGGAGGGGACAGATTGTGTGGAACCACACAAGTGAAAGAGGCCAAAACCTTCACAGAGGCAAACGAAAGAGGCCCAGCAGAATTATGTTCCACTGCAGAAGATTTAGAGTTGTTGTCGCTGGACTGATATGCAACAAAGCATCAAAGATTAGGAACAACTTTGAGGTCCTGCACAGAGCTGGAAGGTCAATATTTTAGCTTTTAGATCAGAGCATTGACCAAGCGTGTACTGATTAATCCGTCAGCATGTGGTATCCAATGCACTAATGTAAGACTTTGTGCTCTGAGCATGAATCGGCAACATATGCAACACATAATGTGAGTTCAGATCTGTCTTCAGCTCATCATTACAGCCCTATAGGACATGGCTCATGCTTTTACCCCCCTCTGACCCGCATGCATTCCTCTGTGTGTCCGTTCTTTATGCCTGCTACCTCAAGTGTAAAGGGGGACAGTGTTTTCCCAGGTCTGCACCAGGCCTGTGTCCCACCAGCCAGTTAGTAGTCGGGGTTAAGCTTTCCTACACGTGCAGGCGCACTCTCAGAAAGCACATTGGCACATGCACTATAATCCCTCTCCTTCACTTGTATATTTCATGGATACACCGTAGTTTTCTGCAAAACAGACAATGGAAGCTCAGTGCACACTGTAACACAATGAGCTTTAACCTCAGTCCTGGTTTGATTCTTTGTTAATTTTCTAGCCGGCAGGTGACTGAAACTCCCTCTTCTGAGAAACCAGGAGTCTCATGCCTTGCAGGACTCTCACATATCCTCATTATATTTCCATTTTTCATTGGGTGTGGTGTGTGTGTGCTGGCCTACTGTATTGTATGTATTGTTTTCCTGAGGCACTGAGAAATGATTTACAGGATCCACCAGATTTAGATTGGAGTTTTGCCCCAAAGAAAAGCAATAAAGAGATTTAAGGGTGGTAAAATATTTCTGAACTTTCTCACCCTTTTCAGTGTTTCTAGATTGTTTATTTGTGTCTCTACCAGTCCGGCTTCCTCAGTGGTGGCTGATAATCCATTTCAGCTCTGCTATAAGGAGTGTCCTGTCTGGCCTTATAAGGGCAAACTCACTTGTGGGCTTGACACAAGTGAGTTTAAAGCACTGATCCAATCTGCTGCCTGGCTGCACTCTAACCTCAGCCTCCTCTGGAAATTATTACTGTAGGCCTCAGTTCGTGCACAAACACACAGTACCCCCCACCTCTCAGTCAGGTCCATGCACGTGGATGCACACGCTTGTACACATATTTCTTTCAGAAAGTATACATTATCCCTCGTGTCAGGATTGGCACGTCACAAAGTAGAAAGTGTTAAGTACAAAAACAGCAAATGAGACGAGCACATGTACTGCCACTGGGAGTCAAAAGGTCGAGACTTGGCCTGAGGGGTCGCTGTGCTCCCAGACGGGGGTTGGAGGGTGAAGGTAGATGTCGTCTGTACACCAAGCTGTGATGTTTGACCTGACCTCTGTGAAATGCAGCACACAACACAACAGGAGAGCGACCCATAGTTTGTAAAACCTGAGTTTTAGACTTAATGCTCACACGCCAATTGATTGTTTTTATTATTTTTTGCTCAGCAAATGAAGCCAAACTTTCTGAAAGTTGCCTAAATACATGCAAAAAAAAATACAAATTATGACAGTATGGGCAAAATTGGGATTGAAATCCCAAAATATTTGATTAAAAAACACTTAAACTAGATTACAGAACTGACTAGGAGTAATTAAAACCGGTACCTAGAAAGCGTGTGCTTTGGTGTAAGCAGTCCTAATGATATGTAAACTGCAGCTGCAGCGATTAATCAATTTATTGTCAGCTATTCTATTTTAATCATCAATTAATTGGTTTGAGGGATTTTTAACTAAAAAAGGGCAAAATTCTTGGCTTCCTGCCTGTGAAATCAGAATATTTTCTGGTTTTGGACAAAACAAGACCTTTTTTGGACGTCATATTTGCATTTGGAAAACACATTTTTAACATTTTTTTTCTTTTAGACCAACAAACTAATCGGTCAATCGAGAAAATAATTAATCAACAGTGAAACAATCATTAGCTGCAGGTTTAATGAAAACCAACATGTATTAACATTCAGTCCAGTTTACAGAGATGTATGTCAACTTAAAGACAGAAATTGGGTATTATAAGTGGTTTATTAACATTAATTCATGCTGCAGTTGCTAAGTGTCCAAAGACTCTGAGACCATAGCAGCTCCAGTTAATTCTCCATAATCCTATAAATAACAGGAAGGGAGCAGAGTTAGGACAAATCTGAACTTGTACACTACTTGGCTTCTATTTCCACAATCATTTAGAGTGGTCTGTCTCTTTTCACTTCCACAGTTCTAACTTAATCCTGTTTAAGCGCTGCTCCCACAGGTAGCTGTTCCAGCGTGTACGTTTAGCTCAGCTTTGACTTCAGACCCACATAATAGCGGTTTGGTATATTTTGACTACCTGAACAGCCTTGAGCTCCTGCCATGTTTGACCGCTTCTGATTGAGTTTTCGTGTCTGGCAATATAAATTTAAACCAACCTCCCAAACTTGAAATCGCATTTAAATGTGTTTCTCTCATGTGCAGCAAAATTGAGGGTGTTTCTGTCCTCGGGAAGTGTGTCACCAGCTGGTCGGGATTACTGGTAAACCGTGAGCGCTCTCTAATTGGTCGTGATCGATTGAGCTGCTTCAGTCGAATGTCTTTGGAGGTTTTGAGGTTTTTGCTCCGTAGAAAGCTGCTGCTTGGCAGGACGTGACTCAAAGCAACTCACACTCACAAGCCTTAGCAGGCCTGCTTGTGAAACATTTATTTGCATCTTGATCCTCACGTCCGTATCATTCCTTACAAATCATTTAATGTTTCCAGTATATCAATGAGTAAGTGTGTTTATTTGAATACAGAGTTGGTAATATCTGTCGGCAAGCTTTGAATTGAAGCATTTGCCCCAGTTTCTGCAGGACTTTTCTCTTCATCCTCTCAGCCATATCCACCTCCTCCATCCTGTTCCATCACTGACTCACCTGACTCTGTTCAGGCTAGACAGGTGTGCCGGCAGCTTCCCGAGGGCCAGTGATGGTAACACGAAAGTCCTCCCTCCGTCTTTAAAGGTGCTGACAGCTTGGTGACGTCTTCATGGCTGCCTGTTTTTTTTTTTCTTTCTGTAAAACATATTGTGTGAGTGTGACCTGTGTGCTCCGTGTGATTTCTGACTCATATGTCTGTTGGCAGCACAAGCAGAGCTTTCTGTCTGGGTGTAACGCTGCTCTCTGGGTCACAATCATGTTGTTGTTTGGAGCCACAGTGACAGCTGGCTACCCAGAGGTCTGTGGTCTGGTTTTGAAAAATGCCTGTGCTGTCACTGTGTAAGTGGATTGATTTTTTTTTCTTTCCTTTCTCACTTCGTTTGACACAACTGGCTCTCTGTTCAGGCCACTGTCATGTGGTCAGCTGGACTCTGCACGAGTGTGTGTTTCCATCTCTGATTCTTTAACGGTCCTTCTGTTTAGTTTGGCAGCTGACCAGACTTAAGGTGTGTTTTATTTGCCTGGAGGTACGCCCACCTATTACTTTCCTGTGCAGGGAAGTTATTGGTTGACTTTTATTTTCCTCCTTTCAGATACGCGAAGGAAAAGTCAGTTACAGCCGCTGGCGTTGTGCCAGCTGGGTTGACTGTTTGAATTCAACCTGTAGATGTTGCAACCAATCCAAACACACTCAACATGCTGCATCTGTCAGCTGATTGGTTCATTTAAAACTAATTGCATTCATCAGATGCTGATATTTGAAGTCATCTTGTTTGAGTGAGCCAAGTCAAAGTGCTGACGTGAACATGGAACAATTGTTTTTCATCTCTTGTCATCAGATCATGACTTTAATTCCCTTTGCTGTCTTTATGCTTGAAAAGATTACTTTAACCGTTCGGACAGTTCTTTGGCCTGCCACATGCTCCGAAATAAGGAGCTGTCCTTGACTTTTGTTTTTGTTTCACTGTAGAACATTTTCATGTGATTTTGACTTTATATTTAAACTGATGTGCACAGTACATAAGCCAAAAAATGCAGCCTGTTATGAAATGCTAAGCAGACGTTTTTGTGTGAGGGCCCAAGCTTGAGGCTGTTCTGTTATATCTCAATAATGAACAAATAAATCAGTCAGGCCTAAAACTTGGCAGCGAGCGAACTGGCTGTATGTCACATCATGACAGTCTCTCAACAATCAGCTTGACAGTGTGGTAACAGCAGGCTGCCCAAACTGTTTGGTTTGTGTGTCTGTGTGTGTGAATAAGACCGTTGCCAGTGATGAAAAATGTGCAAATGTGCTCTCATTTCCTCTCATTATTTTCCTGTTTCGCTATCAAAAACCTGCCACTGTCGCTCCGGGTCATCGTATCCTCTCAGTGCTGGACTGGACCCAAACCCCAGTTCCTGATTGGCTGATTTCACGACTGTCTTTTTTCCTTGTGAGTCAGCAGGAATGTGAGGAATGACCTGTGCGAGGCCTGGCCCTTTCCCACCCAGCTCTCATCTGCCCATTTTTAGGCATACCCAAGTCTAGCCTCCCTTTCATTTTTCTCTTTTTCACTTTGTCATACTATATCTCTGTTAAACGCTTTACTCTAACCTCTTGTCCTTCTCCTCGTTTCTCATATTTTTTCTCCCTGCTGCTTCTGGGCGCTTTCTCCTCGTGCCTCTTTTTTCTTTCAGTCAGCTCAGCACTTTAAATTTCCACAAATTACAGTATATAGAAGAGTCCCTCTGAGCTAGTGCAGCTCGGCCTGCATATTTTGTCAAACCACAGCGAGACCTCAAAACCACCGTCCTTCTTCATCTCTAGTGAGACGACCCTCCTCCTCCCCATCATCATCCTCTGGGCCCAGCAGTGAGGCGCAGCAGCCCCCTTTTTTTCCCAGTCCATCAGCATGTACGGCTTTAGCTTAACAACCACATCCAGCTCCCTTTAGCTGAAGGCGCACAAAGGTTTGTGTTTCAACTCTGCAGGTTTTAACTGGTGCAGCAGGAAGCCTTAAAGAGTGTGCTTGAGCGTGAGGTTTATAAGAGAAGCCAGCCGGAGGAGCAGCTCATCTCTGCATGTGTTGACAGGTTCCCGCTGTCGACCAAAAGAGAGAGATCCATCTACCGTATGACAGGAGAGGGCTCCCTCTTCGCTCCTGTGCTCAGGGCTGTCGCTAACATGAAAGCATCCGAGCTTGTTGAGGTGGTGCGTCTGTCTGCAGGTGTGCTTTTGTACACACACTTACACGCTTTAATTACTCCTCTGTGGCTCGAAAACCTTTTAACTAATCGTCACTCTGAGTGATGAAATGGCTCAATGAGTGTTTTAAGTGAGCGGCTTCAACATCCGAGTCTCTCCTGCAGCCTGGTTCCTGTTCAACCAGGATGAAACACAGCGAGAGAGGAGGACACCTGACTGATTGGTCGACCTGGATTGCTCTGCAAACTTCTTTCTTAAAGCTGAGCACCAGCTGTTGTCGTACCTGCCGCTCCTCGGTCAGGTGCTCCTGTCTTTTCACATTAGTGAGCTCGGATCACTTGTCATCACCAATCCATAAGCCGTCCGTCGGCCCTGTTGACCCTGTAGCTCTGAGCTAGGTGGGATCTTTAGTGCAATGCCGTCTGGACATCACACATCTGAGCGTTTCTGACATTTATTACCCATCTGCTGTGACTGTGATTGACATAATTAGGCATCACAAACTTGAGTTCCCTTGAACGTTTTAAGACCGTCTGTCTCTGGATGGACAGCTGTGTGTTCGACTGGCTCAAAGTCTGCATGTTCTTGTAAACAACAGTTAATTACAGAAGGCAAGAGATGACAACTGTCAGAAGTCAAGGCTACGACTTGTGCTTGACAGTGCTTTGCCCCTGCAGTTATTCACCGCCCTGTACTTACACCGAGAACAGGCCTTTTAGCTGCAGATTCTTATGTAACTGTGTCTCCATTTCCTCACAAGTGACCGTGTGTCTGTGGCGCATTCACTCAAAGATGCAAATATCAGCGTGACAGGTGGCTAATCTTTGTCATCCCGCTGTGCCTGGTGCACTTTTAACCCTCGTCTTCATGCCCTGTTTGTCTTTTTTTTTTTACGGTGCAGCTGGATGGAACCGTGGACCTGGACGAGAGACGCCTCATCCGTTCAGCCATCCGGGAGTTAAGGAGGAGGGAGATTGAGGACATGGAGGCTGCCCTGGCCAGCAAGAGGTTTCGACCCACACGCCTCAACCAGCAGGAGGACAAGGAGAACCAGCACAGGTGAGACCACACACACACACAGATCTGTCTTGATGACAAAGTGCAGCCAACCAGGTGAACTGGAGATGCTGAGAAAACATTCACAAACCAAGATGCAGCATTCTTCTACTCCAGTGGGAAAAGTCTGGAAAAGTCAAGTCAGGAAATCATTAGGGACAGAAAACTGCAACCATGGTGTATTTTCCAATTTCCATCATGTGTGCTTATTTTACGATGAATACTTTCACTTTGAGAAGCCTTCAGCTCACGACGGTCACATTGAAGTATTTTTTTTTTCTATTTTCCAGTTAGAGTTCTCTCAGGTTTTTCACAGTTCAGTAAATAAGATCTTAGCAGTTGTCATTCAGCAGGGGAATGTGGATAAAGTGATCACTCAGCTGTAATGCTACACTGCCTCTGCCATTTTGTCAATAAACACATTTTTGCAGTCAAATCAAATGAGAGACTGGAAAAACGGGCTTGAAACTGGAAGAAGATGTTTTCTTTTGTTCCTGTAAACACTGTACTGATTGGCATTTTTACAAGGTTACAGATTTTCAGCAATGATATTTATTTCTGAGGGTTGCTTTATGTGATGTTGGTGCTCACTGCAGGCTGCTTCTGATGAATTTAACACTACTGATTTTTTGTGTATTTGCTTTGCTCATTAAAGAAATAATACAATGTGTCCAATAAAGCCAAACTGCAGCATTTAAACTAAATAGTCAAAATTTTGTAGATTTTAATCTATAAGATGAGAGAAGCTGCTTCTGTCAGTGAGAATATATAACTCACTTAACAAATGCATGTTTAGTTCTATACACTTACACTCCAACAGAGTCAGCAAACAATGAAATTAACTTGAAAATCTTGAGTTACCCCAAGTCCTTTTGCAAGGGGTAGCTTAATCCTGGAACCCTTTTGCTCCTGTCACATTTTCAGTCACTCTGAGCTCAGTTTTCTCTGTGACCTCTGTGGAAACGGCACAGCAATGGCTAGAAGAAGAGAGAAATCAAAAATGTGTGCAATATGACACAGTTCTGATGCTATAAGAAAAATTTTAAGTTTAATCTCTTTTCTTCCTCCCCCAATTGCCTACAGTTGTTACCAACACAGTAATCAAATAGTGACTCTTAACTATGCATATTTTACTGGTTACATTTTTAATTTCTCTCCTGCAGTTTGGCTGAATAGTCTTTAAATTTTTGTTATGTGACTGTTGGTTGCAGCCGAGTCACGAATGGCTTCCTGGTTGCACCAAGGAACGCAGTATTTTTATGTTTTTTTAAAGAATCTGGTTAGAGCCACTGGTTTTGTTTTTGTCTGTTTCAAATGTGACATGTTAAATACAGTAATTTTTGCTGAAATATTCAAATTTTAAGCTTAGATGTGGTAGATTTTCCTGACAGACCCAAAAGTCAGAAAGTTGAAAATCTAAAGATTCTTTCTGTTTCTACAGTTTCTGTCTCTGATAAATGGTGTAGTTTTAGCATTTTTTCAAAAGTAACATGACTGTCAAACCCACCAGCAGGTTTTGGGGTAAATTCAAGGCTGTAGCACAATCCCAGCATCTGGTCTATAGCAAAATAAGGATTTAACACTATTTGATGTGAAGAGGACTCCCAGCCTTCTGCTGCTGCTCTCTTTCTTTGTCACTGAAGCCTAATAAGACCAGTGGCAGCACCTAATCATTTCCATTCACTGCTGCGCTCAGATGACTTGGGTTATAAAAACAAAGGAGGTGCCTCATTGAAGCTGCTAAAGAAAGCATACCTACTGTTGCACATGCACGCACATATGCACGTGTTAAAACACACACACAAAGCCCATCTGAACGCTGCATTATCCCATGCCTCCTAATGGTGGAATGTGAAATATTCCACTCCAATGTGCCACACATCCTTTAGTACCAACGGCTGGAGAAAAGCGAGGATAATGAGAGAACTGGAGGAGTGTATGAGTTCTAGAAAACACCATTAAAACAGGCAGTGAAATGGAGAAATATAAGGGAAAGAAAGCAAGGATGAGAGCAGCCTTTTTCCTTCAGTTTGTGTCATTGTTCTCCAATCTGTTATGCTAGAATGTCACTTCTTCCACCCTTGATTTTGGTGTTTGCTCTGGATTTTCTCCAGGCCAAGAAAACTGTTATCTATAAATTGTCTTTTTCTGCGTTTGACTGTACAGAGTAGCCACAGATTAGAGTCACTGAAGCCTAAGTTTTATAATTTAATATTTCAGAAGATTAGGATTTCTGGTTTGTCGCATGCAGACTGGGCACTAGTTGATGTTCTGTTGAAATTTCTTCCGCTTTGCGGTCTGTCTACGTCAGGTCTGAATCGAGCAACAACTTGGACATTCTGTCACAGAAACTACAATCAATCCGGGACATTGACGAGCTCACGAAAATGGTGAATATAAAAAATTAAATGAAATCACTGAAAATTTGACTTTGTGTTGTGGATGCACTGAACTTTTGTGTTTGTTTGCTTGTAGCTCCGTGCAGCCAGTGAGTATGAAGAGAGGAAGATGATCCGAGCAACCATCCGACAAATCAGAGACGAACAGCAGCAAGGTGAGTCTGGCTGTTTGTTAAAGCCTCCACCATATGTTTAAATGAAGGTTATTGTTGTGCTGATTGTAGATTGTGGATTTTGGAACGGTTTTAAACTGTGACAGACACCAGTTGTCTCATTGTGACAGAACAAGTTGGGGTGATGTGTTTTTTACTATATTGTGGCGTCTCAATCCTCCGAACCCTAAGTGGTTTCTAGGTCCTGCACCTCTATGGAAACAGCATGGCTAGAAGTTGAGAGAACTCAGAAATGTCTTTTGTGTAATACGACGCAGTTACAATGCTATAAATCTAAAGACTAAAATAAAGTAGAATTTATTTGATTTTTTATTTAGCAAAGGTTAAAAAAAAAGCAACCGAAATGAACATGCACAAAGTTCTAGTGTACACAGGTGTTATAAATACTGGAAAAATAGTGTCTTTACATACTGTAGATATTTTACCACTTACATTTTTAATATGTTTCCATACTCCTATCTGCTCTGTGTAAACACAGCCTGCAGTTCAGCCCAGTTCAGCTGAAAAGTCCTTGATTTTTTTGTCAGGTGACTGTTGGTCACAGCTCATGGCTTCATGGTTGTGCGAGGAAGTGCAGAATTTTAGTTTTTTTTACAGGATCTGGTTGGTGCACACGGTTCATTTTGGGCAATTTTGAAATGAAACATGTACAATAAAGTGATTTTAATGGAATATCACAATTTTAAGCTTAGATGTGATAATTTTCCAGACAGAGAGGGACGAGACACATGATTAGTTCAAGAACCATCAGAAAGATGGAAGTCTGTGGAATTGTTATGTTATTACAGTTTCTATCTCTCCTAAAAGGTGTAATTTGGATGGTTTTTGTTTGAAAGATGTCCTGCCTTCCAAACCCACCAGAAGGTTTTAGGATTCAGTTGATTAAACAGCTAAAATGATAAGTTTGGTGGAATACTATAAATTAAAAATGTAAGAATTTCATGGTCTAGTTAAATGTCTGTGATCCCTTGCAACATCCATAAATGTAAAAAGGACACTAAAAAAAAATCCACTGAACTCAAGACAACATAATAGTTCTGATCTGACCATTAACACACAAACAAATCCTGATGAAACTCTTGATGGTGTAATTCGGTGCTGACACTCTTTGGCCTGATGAGGGCACCAAAATTAAAGGTAGAACAATTCCATCTACTTGTTTATTGAAGGTTAAACTCAAAAGGAAAAGTACATTTACATTATCAGTGCGGTGACCATGAGGTGCGTGTGTGTATCAGTCTGTTGCCATAGTTACTACGGCAGGTCTACCTACGATGCAGGATCAGATAATGGATTCCTGTCATTCCTTAGCGCTGTCTGGTCTTTGTGAGGCCCCTGTCATCCTGCAGCCCTCTGATGTATGTGCAGGACTCAAACAAAGAATGACCAACCTCTAGCTGAGGCCACGTCAGGACATTTCAGATAATCTGGCTCCTGAGCTTGTGTTCCATCTGTGTTTGCGCTTCTACTAATTTCACACATGACCAGAAGGTGAACATCAGATGGGATAATGAGTCACCTATGTCACTGTACATATTGTCTGAGTATTATTGCTGTGTGTGCTTTCAGGGACTGTGGATCTGGGTAAAGGTTCCGCTCGCTGCCTGGAACCTGAGAATGTGGAGCCCCAGAGCAGCATGGGAACTGTGAGTACATCAGAGTTAATGGAGCGATTAGTGTCGGTTGTGAGAACTGAAATGATTATGAATGTCACAGCTTTCCCCTGATAAAGCCTGAACATCACCATTGCAACTGATGGGTAAACTGTCCCTCATCTAATTTGCCCTCATGTCAGCTCCCATTTAGAAAGATGAACCAAGCACAGGCCAATTTGCGGGTGCAGAGTTTGTTTGCATGGCAACAGCGACCACTGAGGTTTCCTTGCTGCCGCAATGAAGAATGCAGCAAACAACAACAACAAGCATTGTGACTTGAATCATGCACTGGGTCGCGAATGTGGCTGCACCACACACACACACACACACACACACACACACACACACACGCAAACAAAACGCATGCCTGAGCTGCCACGGAGTTAGGAGTGTGTTTTGTTTTTTAGATCCTCATTCAGTTTTGTATGAGGAGAAACTTACTTTGACTCTAGTGTTTAATG
This sequence comes from Amphiprion ocellaris, assembly GCF_022539595.1. Classification (NCBI taxonomy): domain Eukaryota; kingdom Metazoa; phylum Chordata; class Actinopteri; family Pomacentridae; genus Amphiprion; species Amphiprion ocellaris. Next base: position 25,651,917 of record NC_072771.1, on the reverse strand, counting down.
AAGCCCGTACATTCATTCAGTCATTTCACACACATGTAACTGTACAGCTTTTCATACTATCAGAAGAATCGAGCATCTTAAAACACTTTGTGTTGCATCTGTCTGAAACCTTGCTCAGATGACTCTCACAGCTGACCTGCCCTCTAGTGGCAGAGTCTTACGATGTGAAGACGTGGGGCTTACTTGTTTGGGAGTGCTTTCCTGGGGCCAGATTTTTATCTTGTCTGCTGGTTTTGATTGCAGTTTTTGATGAATGCCCTGTTTCCAGATGATGGGATTTCTGTGAAAGGAAAAACAAAATCGTATGCAGTCACTGGTCTTAAAACTAAGCTTCTAAGTGATGTGAGCGCCTCCTTTATCGGTGCTTTAAAGAAAAATACAATCAGTCACATTATCAGAATTCTGCTGGTTCATTTGAAAGCACCCATTTTTCTCAACATGGCGATATACATGGGGAGAAACGAAAGGCTGTGGGTGTCAGTCCCATTGTCTGTTGCGGTCTGCGCTTTGCTTGCATGCATTCCTTTGTGTTTGTGTGTGTATTCTCCTCAGATAGGAAGCAATGATAGCATGCTGGCGTAACAGGATGCTCTCACATTCAGGCTTTTTTACCTCACTTCCTTGGAGGACAGCTGAACGGTGTGGCGGCAGGGTTGTGAGTCGCCGGTGGTGTGATGGATGATGGGGTGGGTGGGAGGCACTGAAGGCGAGGACGACCGTGAGGTGGTGAGTTTTGGAGAGGCAGCCCACCAGCTGTGACCCAGCAGTCTGGTCTGCGCTGGAATGGGGATGTGGCCAAAAACAACATCAACCAGCAGCAGCAGGGCTCCTTCCACTCACATCACAGCAGCGGATCTCTTTGAGCTGTTTGCAATTGTGCTGTGGAAGATGGTGGTCCGAGATAGGCCTTCCACAGCAGCCAGATGTATGCGGGCGCACGCAATATGCAACATGTGTCCACTGGTAGCCGTTTGAAACAAATACCAGGTCAGGAGCTTGTGTGACGAAAAGGAAAGTGTGTGCTTAATTAGTGGATTAATGTGGCTGTTCATCTGTAATTTTGAATCCAATCTTATTTAGAAGTTTATAGTGGGAATAGTTGACATTCAGGGATTGGAGCTGAGGGTACAGTTAAACTTTCCTTTTGCTCATTTGGAAGAAACTCCTGTTGTAACAGCTTGTAAAAAAACTTTAATTATATGTATGTAGCAGGAAAAAAATGTCAATCTAAAAATAGAGTCTTTATTATTGTAAAATATGAAATAGTCCAATTGAAGTGCTTTAATGTTAAAATATCTTATTGTTTCAAGGAATATATGGGTATAAAAATGGGTCAAAACAAAGGCAGAGTGTGTCAGAAGTTAATGTGTCAACCAGGCAACTCATTAACCTGTGAGGAAAGTGTGTGTGTTTGTGTGAATGTGGTGGGGGTCAGATCCCTCTGGAGACAGAATGGGAGGGAGGGGAAGTCAAGGGAGTGGCTTGTTGGTATTATATGTGTGTGTGTGTGTGTGTGTGTGTGTGTGTGTGTGTGTGTGTGTGTGTGTGTGTGTGTGTGTGTGTGTGTGTGTGTGTGTGTGTGTGTGTGTGTGAGTGTGAGTGTGTGTGGTGTTTGTGGTGGTGTAAATGTTTGTGTGGGAGTGTGTATGATGTGGCTGAGGGAGCAGAGCGGCAGAATAGCGGACGTCCTGCCTCCAGGAGGGTTACAGCTCAGAGAGAGAGAGAGAGAGAAGGAGGGAGGCAGTGAGTCCAGGGAGGAGAAGGTAAATGTCACTCTGATTTTCCTGCTGTTGTGTGTCACAGACCAAAACGCTCCTCTGACTTTGTTTATTCTTTTTTTTTTTTTTTTTTTAAATTTTGAACTGGAAAGTCATTTAAAAGTCATCAGTCTGTGTTTGGAGAATGAGATGTGCCTGCCTCTGTGTTGACATTTCAGGTTTGTGTACTTAATGGTTTATTACTGAGTTAGATCTCATTTTATTGTAGCTGACAGGTTCTATAGTTCCAGCTTGATTTATGATACATGACATCACATTCATTGAGATGTGCATAAGTGATGTGTAAGTGAAAGAAAACAAAGCTTTTGATAATTAATACTTCCATTTAAGGCGTTGTTGTGGATTTAATTGTGCCAGCGTTTGCATGAGGTGCGTTGGGAAGCTCAGGTAAGCTGCTGGGAGGTCGGATGTGTTGCTGCAGCTCCCGTCGTTTGCTCACTGGAGCTCATCATAAACATGTTGCAAGAAGAGACCAGAGGAAAGAGCAGCTTAACTGTCTAAAATTGGGCCCAGTGTTTGCAATACAGAGGCTTTAGTGGACTTTAGAGAGGAATTGAGAAAGTGTGCTGGAGGAAGAAAAACACAATGGGACCGTTTTTTTAAAAAAAGACCACAAACTAAGCTTAGATTGGCACGTGATGATTTGCCGTAAGTAAAAATGGTAGTGAGACTCTGGGCTGAAGACCTCTGTGGGTTTCCACACTGCAGACTGAGTGTGTGTGTGTGTGATATGGAGATGATTGCTACTTCATTCCAGCTACTGTATTTCAGTTATTGGAGGTGAGCCGAGTGTGTGGTTCCTCAGGCTGCAGTAATGGAAAGTGAGCCGCCAGGTTTCTTCTTCCACGTGGAGGCATGGAAGACCCTCAAATGGTCTGACCTCACCAGCAATGTGATGGATTTAACGTTCATGGAAAACTTGGAGCAGCGATTGTCTGAAGCGGCTGCAGAAGGAGGTGTTTGCCTCATTCTCAGCTTCATTGTTGTTTTGTGTTTTTTCTGAGGAGCCGAGGGTTCAGAGGAGTCCAGATGGTCCACGCCTCGCTGTGGTCACAAGTGAGGACAGTTGTTTTTGTTGTTTGGAGAATTTGCAATTATAGTCCGACACAAACGCTCCAGATGGGCCGAGTGGTGGTTGATGGTGTCGGTGTTGGTTCCACTCTATCAGGTCCTCGCTGCTGGGACCAGAGCGAAGCCGCTAATGACAGCATGGTGGCTGGCAGCAGGTCCGGCGTTCTGGTCTCCAGTTCCACTATATCTTCTCCTTTTTTTTTTTTTTTTTTTTTTTTACCACTCTGCCTCACTGTCTGTGAGAAATATGTTCCCTGTGGTTTAGTGGGAGCTTTGAAATGATGGCTGTCTGTCTGACTCCTGGTAGAGGCAGGAGTAGTGGGTGAGGGGGAGCGGCGGGTGAGGGAAGGCTCGTTCTCTTTAATTGTGTTTATGGCTCAAACACAATTATCTCCCCCTGTGACTCTTTGACTCAGTGACTCCACTCCGAGGTGCCCTTTGTGTGTCCTGTCGCATTATTGCACTGCGGTGTTGTTGTTGGCGACTGTGTGAAACTCATCAGACACTTTTAATGACTCTTTTAAAGGAGCATTCTACTAAATTTTTTCCTTCCACTGTGGTGTGCCAGACTGTATCAGCAGCATTTACTCTTGTCCCAAAAGGCTGAGACGACATTTTTACGCCCCAGAATCTGCGCTGCTTTTTTCTTTTTCTCCATATGGAAAAAGTAGAGGCTGGAAAATGTGACATCGGAGCACCTGTTATGTAGATTTACATCTTTATGGTTTCACATTTGCTCCCTTTTTTGAAGTTTTTTGTTCTTTTGCGGAAACGTATTGATCTCGTCTAGTTGATTTTTAGCTTTTTTTTTTTAATATGAGTTCAATCACTTACTCAACCTGTGTCATTCCAGCTTCACCTTACCTGTTTACGCTGCCGTCTCCCTGCAGCAGTGTCTGATTACATTTTCTCTTCAGTGATTGAGCCACTCTGCCTTGTGATCTGCTCAAGGTGGGGAAGGTCACAGTCAATAGAGCAGAAAGCCTTGAGTCTTTTCTCGCCTCTGCAGGCTTTCTGGTTTCGACACATTAACTTGCAACCTGTCTGTCTTCTCTGATCACACACTGCAATGATTAGAAGCCTTTAAAAACACTAAAGTGCCATTTATAACATTTTTACCATGCTGCTGACAACTATGTCAGTCTTTTGTGTAGGACAACATTGTTTATACACGGTGAACTGATTGTGGTGTGTAACTTTGTGGTTGGGTGTGTGTCCTGTCTCTCCCTGCTTGAGAGGCTTTGAATGTGTTTTCAGAAGCGTTTTGAAGTAATAGCAGGCTGTAAATCTGGCCTAAGTATCACATTTTCAGTATTTAAGGTCATGTCTTGTATGTTTTTTCAGGATCCACCCATCCTTTTGTTGAACTATTTTTAACCCAGATGCCTTTTGTCAAACACCTTTAAGGAGATTATGTGTTATGAGGTCATTCATCATTTCAAATGAGCTACAGAGTGATGCATAACACCCAAAGCTCCGCAGTTTTTGCCCTTTAATAGTAAAATTTGCAGGTCTTCAGACTGTTGTCTATTAAGAATATGTTTAGGAGTGATTTAAACGTGGTGTGCGACTGTGTGCGCACATGCTCAGAGGAGTCTTATTTGTGCAGCTGATTCTCCTGTGGAGTAGTTCAAGGTCAGGCACCAGAGGCCCTAAACTAGTGTTGGCATCTACATCTGTCCCCCCTCCGTCCTTCCCGCCACACATCTCCCATTTCCTCCCCATATGCCAAAATATTGCTGCCTCTCCCCTGAGATCTTCCTCTTTCTATAGTTTTGCTCTCTCTCATCACAGATTAGGACCAGAGTGCTGCATCTGACTGTAATCAGGTTGCAGGTGCTACCTATAAGCAGATCCTGTAACTCATTTCTGAATCATGTGCTGAATGTATATGTTGGCCCTTGTGGCCTTCAGGGTGCACCCCTCCTCTTACATACACAATGGAAAATAAAAAATAGACCTTTACTTTTCCAGCTGGCTAAGTGTGTTGCTCATCATGGCTGGAGTGTTTGACCTCGACCTCGGACAAAAGACTGTTGTGATCACGAGCTGACTTCAAACAGATGATGAAGCTGATGTTTGTTTGTGATCTGAGGAAAGGGCTGCAGCGGCAGGTGTAACACATTTGACGACCTGAGAAACTAAAAGGCACTGAGCTGATGCGATTCTTTTCTTTTTCTCTTTTCTTTTTTTCTTCAGGAGACCGAGCTGGAGAGTCACAGTGAGCGTATCAGATCTCAAAACCAGGAGTTGCGCAGCCAGCAGACACAACAAAGCAGAGAGCTGCAGAGAATAAGTAAGAAACACTCTTTCAGCACCGAACTGAATGCGACTTCTCTTCAGAATAGTGAGCTATTGTTTTAGTGTTGAAAAGGCTGCATTTTGTTTGCACGCTCATACTTGCAACAGCACACACACCCTCACACTTGCATCATATTTAATCACATCACACTTCTGGCATTTATGAAATACAACAGTTTGTATGTGCTGTAAACATTCACCTAAAGGTCAACTTAAGGTCGACAGGCTAATAATCTGAGACCAACACTGACCACCTCTGTTACATGTAGCTGCGACTGCATACAAGACTGCTGATGCCTTTTCCTCTTCAGTGCCTGTTGATATAGTCAGCCAAAGGAGCCATTCTCCTGTGGTGGCAGTCAGGAGGTCATATTAGTTTAGGCTCTTTAAGCTCCTTCATCAAACTTTATTAACTGTTTGGAGTCACTTGCCGCCATAGGCTTAATGACTTTGGCTTCTGAAGTGTGAAGTAATTTTATTAACCACTCTGTTAGTCCAACCATCAATAAAGACACGTGAATGCAGGCCTTCAGGAAGGAATGAATGTACTTCGTTCACTTGGATCCTCAAAACTCAGCAGGAACACTTATGGAGCAAACAATGAGCAGCTTGTAAAACTACTAATGTGCATTATTGACCAGTAATGAATACATTGCTACAAAATTAATTAAGAAAATGGTTATTAAAATAAAAAAAAATTAATACTCTTCATTTAGAGCACCAACATTTAATTTTAATCGTCTGTGGCTCATCTTTGAAGCTCATGCTTTGGCAACTGCAGCTTGTCCTGAGGCTGCTGGTCATTCTGTGTGGCCTGGTCTGCCCTGGGCTTGGCTCTTGGTGACCTTCACAAGCAGCGGGGGTTGATGGTGGGGTTATGGGAAGCAACAGAGGGAAACCCAACAACCACACCTCTGCTAAATAAAGCGGATACCAGAACAGAACTAAGGCTTGACGTGGTGAAGAAACTCCCCACTGTTCTGTATTTATCACTGGCTTACAATTTAAGCCAGGGTGAAACTTAGATCAACCAAAAACAAAAAAGGGAAAGACCACCATGGAAAAGTGAAGGAGTTTTAAAGCAGCTACCAATCAACAAAGACATGAGACTTTTGCAGACTGACAGGATAGTGTAGCCCAGCTGGGTCTGTGGTTCCTGAAGAGGTGGTTATTTTTTCAGCAGAGTGAAAGTGGCAGAAAATAAGGGATTAACTTGGAGGATCCTGTGCCTGCTTTTTTTGGAGGGTCTCTGAATGTAGCTCAAACTCATACCTCTACCTTTTAGAAAAAAGAAGCTGATATTTATATACTTTACCTCAATGACCATGTGTCCAGCTGGTTTGTGTTCAAGTTCAAACTGTAACAGGTAAGGCTATGATTTAGGAAATTAAATGTTTTCAGAGACTCTCCGTGGAATGTACTTTGTGCTTCACGTTCCCAAAAGAGAGAAACTTGCTCTTTTTGGAGCGCAGCACTAGCACACTAATTACAATTTCACACAATAACCCAGGGAGTGAACTGCACACAGACATCTCTTGTCTGTTATTGTAAATTTCAGGTCAGTCTTTGGTCTGCACCAAACAACTCACTGATATTTTACAGAAGTGCTGTGATCCCAGTGTAAATTGCAGAAACAAATTACTCAGACACTTTCATCTGATGTTGCCTAAGTGGTGTTTTTAAATGTGCTAGTGGCTCACCTGTGAGTCTTTCAGTCCACTTCGTTTCCTACTGAAATGTTTCAGCAACATCTAGATGGTTTGAGATGAGTTTGTGTGCAACACTCATTGTCTCTAGAAGACAAATACATCTGACTTTGATGATCCTCTGAAGTTTCTTCTGGTGCAGAATGAGATTCAAACTTGTGATATTTTGTGAAATATTGCTGCATAAAAGATGGATTGGTGTGAAATTTTGCTCAACCATTCATGTTCCCCTCTACATACAGTCTAACATTGTTTCTCTCCTGATTAGCACCAGTTGGTTTATCTCAAAAAATTATAGTATAGGAAAATTATTGCACAGGCACAGCTGTACAGCGTTCTAAACACTTTTATCATGATGCCTGCATAGCATCAGTGTGTTAGCATTGTCACTGTGAGGGTGTATCAGCAGTAAGTTAAAAATCACCAGTTTGTGCAGCTCAAATGCAGCTTCTCAGAGTTGCTAGCAGTGCTGCAGAATCTAGTCTTACGGCAAAGAGCAGAATTTTAATTTATCTGGTAACATAATGGGAAAGTAATGTCACAATTTTGTATAAGATGATTTTACGACTAAGAAGCCACCATTAGTATCTACTATAGAAAACTCTGTTCGACCTGTTGAGGCAAACCTGAGGTGTGATGGACCCATGTTAAACTGAGGCAAAACTGAAAAACTTGTGTTGACCAGTTCGCAACGAGGACAAATATGGTCTTTCAGTGCTTCATTGTAAAGCCTTTATATAAAACTTTTGGTTGTCCTTTGTTTGTGCTCTATATATTGACTGGCAGCAGGCTGCAGCATTTGTAGCTATTTTGAAGCAAAGAGCAAGCCTCTCATTATACAGCAGCAGTGGGGGATTTTCCCAGAAATTGCCACACAATAGATACGACAGCTTCCCAATGGCAACGACGTGAACAATAATGTGAGAGATTGCTGAAGAAGCAGTGTGTTTTGGCTCTCACTTCAGCTACAGCTGACCAGTAATTGAATTTGAGTTGAGTGCATCATTGGATATAGACGCTGCCGTGTAGTGAACCGTTCAGTGTCACATGTGAGAATTGCAGCAATTTATTGTCCTGATTGAGTATCATAATCACGTTTTCTGTTTAGACCAAATTGCATAATCATCTGCTCTATTTAATCAACAACTAGCTGCTATTTTTATATTCTCGTGTCCAAAGCAATTTGTAAACTTGTTGTTTGAAAAGTGCCATACAAATAAACAATTATAAACCGTTTGTGAAGAACTCACCGAGCCTCATTTTGCGGCGTGTTACGCAATAATGGCTAAATAAAAATCAGCTGCTTTAAATGAGGCTGTGAATGTTCACCCTTGATCCTGTCTATGTGAAATGTGAAAGAAACGCTGCTGGCTGCCTCCGGTCAGACTGGAGTCCCTCTTTGATTTGGTTTGTAAATGACAGACATGCATACTTGGTGAACCCCATTTGGTTGTAAAGCTGGTGCAAACTAAGGTCATTCAGAAGTGTTTTCATGCCTTGCTTTGTGCATAGTGACATGGGAACTGGATATGCTATTGGTTTTCTCTGTTTTCCTTATCTGTGGTGCGTACACAACCTCAGATATTCGATCGTATGGCAGCTTCATGGGGTGATGGAGGTAGAAACTATCGGACGGGGAGGATGTGGGCACCCTGTGTTGTTTGGAGTGTGGTTTCCTGAGGAGAGAAGGAGCAGTGAAGGACAGACGGGAGGGGAAGTGTTTGTCCTAGGCTTTATTTCACCTCCACTTTCTCCCTGACTCCTTGTAGCTGGTAACCACCTGTGGTTGTGTCTCATGCTCCCTTTCTCCACTTGTAAATTACTTTCTTCTTTTACTCACATCCACCATCACAATCTCACAAATCTGGCTCAGGAACTGAGGCCAGTCTGGAGGAAATGTCTACATCCCCTCATGTCTCCACATGCCTTCTCTGTGATCCTGGCTGATATTTTCTAGCCAGGCCTCTCTTGGGGCCTCAGAGCTGCGGAAGTATTTCATTTACATTATTTCAGTCTGTAACTTCACCACCTACTGTTTCCTTTGCTCAAATACAGAAACTCCCTCTTTAGTTCATTTTTGTTGCTGCTTTTCTGTGAGAAGATTGGAGTGACATGAAAATGAGTTTATACAAAATCAGAAAAGTCACAGGGTTCAGCAAAACACTTAATCCTCATCTTTCATTTGTGTTTTCTATAACAGGGTCCAACTCAGGCATGGTGTTGGTACTTGATCAGCTGGTAAAGGACGATGGCTCTGGACCGCTGATGATCCAGCATCAGCGCGACGCTGTGACCACAGAGCCTGACCTGGTTCTGTCTCAGCGTCAAAGGTCAGACTCCTCAGCTTCAGACCTCAGCGTGAAAAAATCCAATATGGATTCTGTGGGCTCAGACAAGAGTCTGGGCTCAGCCTTCAGAGCCCGGCTGGACTCTGGAGCCTCCGACAAGAGCCAGAGTTCCTCCCAGCGTGGTCGGCTGGACTCTGGGGCATCAGAGCGAAGCACCAGCTCCCAGTCTTACATGAGACAGAGACTGGGCTCAGATGTCTCTGATTCATGTGTCAGACCTCGTCTCGGCTCTGGGACTTCAGACAGCATCGGCTTGTTGTCAAGGAAACGGACGGATTCTATGACATCTGACCAGAGTGTGAGTATGTCCTCTGAGGAGAGGGGTCCAGCAGAGGAGGCGGAAGTTGCCACAAGTGGCTCAACTTACAGCACAGATTCAGAAAGCGAGAGCAGAAGCCAAGATCCAGTCAACATCCAGGCTGAGTCTAACCAGAACCAGACTGCTGACCAGGAGCAGCCTGATGGGGCTGTTTTATCTCGAAGAGAACCTGCGATTGGGCTGCTTAACGGCAACACAAAGGGAAAAACTGACTTCCAGAAACAAAAGGTGGAGTATATAACCCTTGTATCGGACAAATGTAGGATGTGTTTGCATGTCAAATATTCAGACAGATAACAAATTAAATGAAAATCGTAATAAATGATTGCACCTTCCATACAGGGCAGGGCAGGTCACTGATGGGATTGATGAACATGAAAATGGCAAAAACATCACAGTAATCTAACCCAATGGCAAACATTTAAATCCCAACTGAAATTAAGTTGAGTGTCTGCTCTGTAAATCACTTTCCATGTTTTTTTAGGGACAAAAATCTGAAACCAATGGGGAGAAATTACTATTTTTGCAGAAATTTTTAGAGTCTGTGTTCAGGTACAATGTAGCCGTTCTGGAGACCTAAAATACACTTTATGTTGTCATATGAACTGCACCACTAGGGTGTGGTGCTGAGCTGCACAGTCACAGTCAAGTTCGCCATCAGTCCAAGTTCTCCTTTTCTTTCTCTCCATCTCATCATCTATTACAAGAAACTCTCGACACTTCATTCTTTAGTGACACACAGGCCTCATCGGCATCCATAAACACACCAAGCTGAGCTCCTGTTAGATGCTGTTTAGCTTTTGTAACCTGGTTACACAAACAAACTGTACACCTGATTGTCTCTGCTTCGCCTCAGTGTCGGTCTCACCTGGCGTCAGAGAGGAACTGACAACTTTAGAGGCCAGAGATTCTGTGTCTCTTTATCCCACAAACACACGGAGCTTCTGTTTCTGCGCTGACTGTAAAACTGTAACGTTTCCCAACATGGGAGCTCAGGTCACCATGACGCCATCGAGTCGCTCCACTAAATGTGTTTACCCAAGGCCGGCCCCGGGCTTCTTTTATTGTTCCCTGCGATATGCGCTGATGCTCCGTCTCCTGAGAGTAATGTAAACACTCTAGGGTCCATCGTGGCCCCACTGCTAAAAAAAGAACGGAGGCTCACAGCTTCACTCCAAACACAAATGTTATGTAATGAAAACACCACCAGTAGATTCTTTACAGGATTCCGTGTATGTGTGTGTGTGTTGTCACCACGGTGTCCATGTACACTGTAGCCCCTCGTGAATGTCCATTGCTGCCCTCATAAACATGGAGCTGTTTAGTGTAGCAGCTCTGTCAGTCCAGGCACATTACATATTTACCCTTTATCTCATCTGCTTCTTCTACTGATTGTTCTGTTGTGTTTTTTTTTTTTTTACTTTTTAGATAACCGTTAACAGCGACCTGTCCATCACTCATGGAAAAGTAAAGGATTCTGGTAAGAAACTAGTCCAAGTCTCATCATTCTGTGCTGATTAATCAAAAGCAAATTAATCAGCATCAGATGTTATTATCTTTCGAGGAACAGTCATCATTTCCCATTTTGGATCCTGAGAAAACTGTGATGGGCATATAGTTTATGATAACACAACAGATGGTTCACATTCTGCAGGACGACAGTATGTGGAAGTAATTAGAGCTATCAGAGTGACCGTATCGGACCACTTACAGGATGGAGGGCATGTTATAAATACAAGACGATGCTCTTCCCTGTGTCCACAGTAATGTAAATTGTGGATTTCCCTCCTAAACAGCTGATCTTTTTCTTTTTTGTTTTTGTTAGGATGACGTCAGTGGATATCTCCTCCAATCACTAGCATTTTTTCCATGGGCTTTGTACGCATGGTCTCACCTGACATTATTAACGATCTGAGAATGCAAGGAGAAAAAACACGAGGGGTAGAAACGTGACCTGAAAAGTCCAAAAAATTGCACCAAAAAAATGGTGAGACAGGGGAGGTTAAGTCAAGCAAAAAAAACAGCACTGGAACAGAACCTAGAAAGAGGAGGCAGAGAGGAATGGGGTTTGTAGAAGGCTTTAGAGGTGGAGGAGGAGATGACAAGAGCAAGAGGCTTTAACTGTACTAAATTCAGCCTGAATAGTGAAGGAGATCTAGGCTCTGTGCCTCTTCTGTGTTGAGGTATTTAGTATTTTTCTGTGATATCAAGTCCACTTCTGTGTTTTGTCTTAACAGCACCTGAGAAGAAAGATGTTATACTGGAACAGTTCAGCCGCACCAACTCTGTTCGCGATCGAATGCGCAAGTTCACAGAACCCCAGAGCCCGAGTGTTCCACCTTTAAAGAAAACTCCGCTGAGGAACGGGACCAGCGGCGGCCAGACAAATTTCTCCAGAGCTGCAGAGCTGTTTACGCACACGGCAGCATCCCTCAGCACATCTGGAGACAGGCCAGCCAGGCCTCGTGTGGACTCCACATCTGTCACCTCCGCTGCATCCCAGAGTCAGGCCACACCTCAGCCGAGAGGTGTGGCCAGCAAACCTCTGTCCTCAGCCAGCCAATCGCAGAACTCCATGGGCGGGACGAGGCATCCAGCTGAAAAAGATGTGCATGCCTCCAGTAACTCAAAGGAAGACGGGACCCCAGGGAG